>NC_139346.1:193867480-194079980 GCF_055883805.1 Amblyomma maculatum | reverse complement strand
TTGCTTCCCAATGATGAAGTTGATGTTGGAAAGAAAAACTTCACTGAGGTGGAGTCTATCGTGCAATCTTTGTATGCCAATTTATTGAAAGCTGCCCCTCCCCCACAAAGTTGAGGGTCATGCTAGTTGCAAAGCATTCATTATAGACTTCAGAAAATACATGATAGAACCTGTGCTTTCACTTTTGGAGGTTTAATTCTATAAGTCGCACTTTTTCTTACACTGCCCTTCATTTCTATTGTCGCAAAGCATAAACACACTGGGAGGCCTTCACTACACTTAGATGTTCCCAGCGACGCCACAGGTGCACACAATGTTATTCTGACAGTTTGAAGCTTGTGCTCGCAGATGGACACAATGGCGATTTCGAGTTTAAGCACGACTCCAGACGTCCAGCATGGTCGCCACACTCGCACACCACTTCATTTGGGCTTAGTCACGAGTCCACACCGAACTCTCTGTTCAGGTGTGCCAAGTCCCTTTGGTCAGCCACTTTGTAGAGGTCGGGCCGGTTGAGAAGCGTAAGCACCATGCGTAACGTTGACCAAATGTTCTCCGAGACAGCACTGTTAATGGACTGCATTCCTGCTGGACCCCTTCCAGCCGACTGCATGTTCAGCGCTGTCAAGAAGTGTTCTGCGGCTTCCCTGCGAAGAGAGTGAAATTCAATGCATTGATGCAACGTAGAGTTTCATGCTACACAAGGCAATTGACACATCTCCTTGATCTCTCATTTCGATATGAATCCAAAGGCCTAGTACTGGCCTTTGTAACCTTTGTAGGCATATAGGAAGTAGTACCTCAGTTAGCACTTAAAAGCGCCGGGACTAAGTCGAACACCAACTACATTGAGGAATGTACTGCGCACCAAAAAAAACACTCGTACCTGTAAGATCCCAAGTTTATGCAGCTGATGCCAAGGTTGAACCTAGAACGAATGAATCCGGGAGACAGGTGCAGAGCTTGACGGTATGCATCAACTGCCTCCTCTGACCGGCTGCCATTGGCAAGTGTGGCACCGAGCTTGTTCCACAACTGGCTGTCCTGCACGCACAAAAAGCGACAAGGGGTCCTTTACTAGCCACTGGGCTCATACCGAAAGCACCCCAGCGGTTAAGAAGCTGCCGTGTTTATTCCAGGGCATGAAGTCCGAACAGGGCTCATTATAGTTTCCTTTGACGCCTTTTTAAAAACGGGGCCCCACTCAAACACTGCAATTCATGCTGCTGCTGTACAGGATGTAGGGGTCGGCACCACAACAGAGCCCATTTGTGCGCCAGTGTTGATAATGGTCGTTAATGACTTCTACGGTTGTGTGGCACAACACTTCAAGGAAGCCCTATCTTGACGCTTGACCCCGGAGGCCATGGCTCATATGTAGCTCGTGCCACTCTCGCCAACTTGAGTTACGGCACCAGTTTATTCTCTATCATCACCAGCAGCACACAATTATTTTTCGCTGAGTCAATACTGATTGTATTGTGCGGATCGATTTAGCATGGTTCTGTCACTTCAACTGCAACTCGTAAGGTACAATGTGGCCACGTGCACTATGCTGCTACTGTAAATTAATTGGTGACAATATTACTGCAAATTACTCGACTTCTGTGAGGACCTAATCTACCTTTTAGATCAGCACACTGTTCATATCTGCAACTAGAAGTGGAAAAGGCTTCCATATGAGATGAGTTAGGCTTAACAACATCCAACCCAGTGTAGAGCACGCAGTATGTTGGTAGCATGCTTCTGCAGGCAGTGAGCGATTAACATGGGTGCACCTTATGCACACTTCTAAGTTGCAGATAAACTCACCTAGGTATTACCATATTTTTTGCATGTCGAATTACCAATATATAAAGCTATTTTTCACGACCCCCTTCAAGCTTGACATATGCGGAATCAACTGTAGTCCCGAAAATGTCTCCCACGAGGAACAAGCGATTTTCCTTTTTCTTTTTGCACACTGCTATATTCTCACAAAAGAGACCTGAAATGAGGGTGCTGCATCATCTGTCTTCATTCACAGCATTCGTTTATAGTGTTTATATTCCGTGGCACAAATACTATTAGTACAAGCAACGAATATTTGTAAGAATATTCTATTCACATTTGATTCCAGTTCAGCTGCAGTACTTGCATTTGATTCGATTTTGATAAAGTACTATCCGTGCACCTTTTCTTTTCAGGAAATGCAAAACACCGTAGTCTTATCCTTACATTTTGATCGAGGTGCTTGGTTTGCATGCCGCGCAATCCTCCCATCATAAAAGGCATGGCACATATGGCCTCATAACTGCCGAGGCTTTAACTTCAGAGCCAGTGAACTATCAAACAGGGTGTTACATTTGCAAACGGCAATTAAAAATAGTGTTTTGCAAATGTACCGGTAGAAAATTGGGGGTTTCATGGCATAACAGCACCAGCTTGGAGTTGCCTCCAGGCAACAGTAATTGTGCATGTGAAATGAGCAAGTGGTGCAAACAGGAGTACACTCAGCATTGAGAGTAGACGTGCTTCAGGCGCAACCACTCACATTTGGGCGCACGGTCAATGCCGCCCGAAAGCAGTCAGCCGCCTTGTCATACTCGCCAGACAAATTGAACAGCACCCCCAAGCCACACTGGACATCTGGGTCAGGGTCGTTAGGTGACATCCGTGCTGCCGCAATGAACAGGTCTCGAGTCCTGCCGTGCTGTTCGCTGCATGGTTAAGCAAGGAAAGAAAAAATCTGCCATGTGCTTCTGCTCTGCTGCGTAATGTGCTAAACTCGGCGAAAGCTGCTGCTGTGCTGCTCGCTGTCTTTAGCCAACATCCAAGGCCAGTGAAGAGTAATAAAATTCAGGGGGCATTTTGACTATCTAAAGCGTGCAGAGGCGAAAGCCCATTGTGCAATTGTGACGTCGCTGCACGTGCGCAGTCGTGGTGGCTACTAGGTGGCGGTTGAGGTTTGTGCACGAGGACACCGTACACGCACAGTGCATGCATTTAAGATGTCTCAAAGCTTACTAATTACTGTTGCCTAATTAAATAATGATTAAATTGTTAACTAATTAGTCTTGACTAATTTGCTAATTACAATGATTGACAAAGGTAACTAGCCTTGATTAACTAATTATCGTTAACTAATGTTCATACACCTACTACATCATTGGTCACCTATCAGTATTGAAACCATCCTAATTATTCTAAAAATGACTGACAGCTGCCGCGGACGCACACACCAACACGCCTTAAAATAACTAGAATAAGAATGTGACACTTGGCCTTAAAATTCAGTCCTGACTTAAGACCACTTGCAGTTGTCCAAGAAATTATGCAGCAACAATAGCGCACGCGAAGAAAATGCCACAGATTATTGAGCTTAGGGCCACTGAAGAGGTTCTAGAATTTGACAAGCTTGAAGACAACAAATGTATAGAGCTTGCAAGTAAAGAATGCGAGGTTAGTATTTTATGCTAGCACTTGGACTATATAATTGCTGAATTAAGTTACATAGGCATTCAAACTTCTCCACTAGAGCTGCAACGATGACTATGGCGCTACGTTAAGTGAAGAAATGGTTGCTTGAAGGGAGGAAACCGACGCTACCGAATATATAACTCGTGAAGAGTTGTTTGGCAGCACTGGTTGACTCATGGCAGCACGGCATATGGGTGAAGCGAGCGGAAATTTAAAAACTGCAACAGTGATGTTGTTACGAGTTTCTCTGCACTGCTTTGGCTAATTGGCGTGAACACTTTTCCTTTAATCTGTGATTATGCCCTTGCTCTAAATGATAGTGCAAAAGCAATTCACGCGCTTTATCTAAGCTCTTAACTAAGGCAGATTGTTAGCATACTCTGAAGCAAAAGAGCAGCCCACCTAAAACCAAGCAACATTTCATAGTTCCAGCTCAAACCGTACAGTCGCCAACAATTAATGCTGCTGCAAACTTTAAGCTCCTTTATTTTTACTCATTCTCTGTAAGTATGCACTTTTATATACCTGTCTACTTTCGTATTTGTTTACACTCGATTATATTATTTTCTATTACTTTTAGGTAGCCTCACCATAATATATGTATTTATATCGCGTTTCTGTCACATTACTGCAGACTTGTGTTCATTCGAACTTTCAACACTTAAATAAATTTCAAAATGTTTAGTTGGCTGGTCATATTTTCAATGCATTTTAAAGCTGCTTTATTCGTACCATGGTTTCGATTGAACATTTGACCCTTCGAACCAGTTAACTGGAATGCATTTCAAAGTGAGGCCATATCAAAAGTCGAAACAGCACTCGCAGCAATCGAAGGCACCCTACCGCCGCATTGCTATCTGTCATTGGCATATCAGCGATCAGTGCCCGCTTGCACACCATGTCAGACGCTGACTAACGCAACTGTGCATGTTTTTTTTAAGAGGCTTAGCTGTTTTAGTCCCTCAGTTTTTTACACTTTCCACAGCGCAGACCACCTGCTGCGATGGATGACTTCTGCAGCACGCCAAACTGCACCAACAAACTTGACAGCATGGCCAAGACGTTGCGGTGCCAGAAACAGCGTGTTTCTGAAAGGTTATCCGCTTTCACGCCATAGTTAACACTTAGACACTGGTGCTGCACACTTGCAATCGACCTGAGAGTTCTTTAGACGGCTTTTCTCTGTTCCAGTGCAAATGTGCTCTCCCCGCATAGAAAACGCTCACTTATTACTAGCTGCTCATTGTTAAAAGTGGTGAAGCCTTTCACGTGGACACCGCCACAGGTACGAGGCCATGCAGGCACGTTTGTACAGCTTGGTTAAAGCCGGGCATCATATCTATGCCGGGTGGTCTTTCACACAGTGAGGCAAATTATGACTGTATGCTAATGTGTATGCATGAGATAATAAAGACACAAATTAATTAAGGAATTAGTGATGAAATGAGTAGCAAAGTGTTACGCATGCAAATTAGTATCCACAAGGGGAGCCACAGACCGGAGCCATAAACACTATCGCTTCACACCCTTGAAGCTGGAGCAGTTTTTTTGCAGTCATGAGACGAGCCAATCTTCCACTATTCCAGGCATTTTTTTCAATTAGAAATCGGTGCATTATTGACACCTGTCCACACATTCATTTGGACAGATTGCTGGTTGAGTAAACATACTAGGGCATTTCATTCGTATTATGTTTTTATGTTTTGCTTCTAGCTGTGCTTGCAGGATAATACTATTTCTATGCACAGATATCCATGAAGCAAGTCCCGCTTAGTCTTATAGTCTCTAATCATTGATAATTCAAATTACAAGAAGCTCTGGTCCCTTAAAATGCAAATTAATAACAGTCTACCGTAGTTTCACTAATTTGTATAGCTGACTCAATAATTTAAAACTGAACATTATGGCGCATTACAAACCTGGACATTATGGAAGACACGGGGAAGGCCATCTCTGTGGTAGGGATGTCAGCCGACGAAAGCAGGGCCTGGTAACGAGGATTGCATTTTAGCCACTGCAGCAGGGATTCGCATGCCTGCAGCTGCAAGGACTCGTTGGTGTAGCTCACGGCTATGGCCATCAGAGCGGTCAGGTTCTGAGGGCTCAGCTGCAGGCACCTACAAAAGGGAAACTAATGGAATCAAACTTTGCCACCACAACGGTCACGCCCCTGCCAAAGGACCGCTAAGGATAACTGACTCCACACAGATCTTGTTGTTAGCGAAAAATCCATTGTTTGGTTCTTCGTGGCCATGCCAACATTAATTAAGCAGCAAACACACGTCGGTCACCAAGAAAACCAAATTTAAATAGTGAGCTGTTTTCTTCCTTTTTGCCTCTGCAGGGTTCAGACCTGTAGTGTTATTAACGACTTGGACTTTATGCTCACCATTTGGACGAGAACGGCGACTCAGCCCAGCCTCAGAGATTCAAGTTTAAAATATTTACCTTCTTGTCACAGCAGTTTTCCAATAAAACGGCCGGTGGCAGCAGAACTTATATCTGTTTTATTTTCTGTCTCGTGAAGGCTCCTATTCCAGTGCAAATAGCCTCTACTGTACACAGTGGTAACCTATTTTATGATAATTAAATAATAATCTCATAACAATGTGCAAGGTTTGAACATGAAAGCATTAAGACTTCCATTAAGGGGGAACAAGGCTCTTGAAGTTATTTTTCCAATTTTTGACCAAATTTGATAAAACCTGGTATTCTGATTCAGTTTCTTGCACTGATTTCAAATATGTAACTATATTTCCGATTGGCCAATTAGTTCAAGAGATAATGAAATTAATTGTTCATAATTTGCAGAAACAATAAAAAAATAACCGCACTAGAAAAAATTCACATGGACACTTTGCTAGGTACTAGAAAGCATACCGAATACAATATTAGGAGCACTTTTTTGATATAACAAATATTAGTGATGTTATAGCAGTTCAAATTTTTCAGTTCTACTCTAAATCAGACAGGAAGGCACCAACATTTGGAACCATGAACTTTGAACTGCTATGACATCGCTAATATTTGTTATATCAAAAATGTGCTCCTAACATTATTCATTATGCTTTCTAGTATCTAGCAAAGTGTCCATGTGAATTTTGCGTAATGCAGTTATTTTTTCATTGTTCCCACAAATTACGAACAATTAATTTAATTTATCTTGAACTAATTGGCCAATTGGAAAAATAGTTACATATGTGAATCAGTGCAAGAAACTGAATCAGAACACCAGGTTTTATAAAATTTGGTCAAAAAGTAGGAAAAATAGCTTTAAGAGCCATGTCGCCCCTTAAGTGGAAAGCCCTGCCATGTCGCAGTTGTTGGCATTGCGAGCAAAAAATCACGAACATGCCTCTGACAGGCGACATGGCCGCACACTAACCGGTCAACGGTTTACGTGACGTAACAAGACCACACGACACGGCTGAGTTAACAGAAGCTGACAACGCAATAGGAGTTCACTGGCTTTGCTGCCAACTCAAATAGAGCTTTGACAAAGCTAATCAAGCAAAACTGTTGCTTCTAGCCAAACCAGTCTAACTCCGAGTTGTGTTGTCTCGCTACTTCTTTGTATGCGTTGTTTCGCCGTTAATTAAACTATGTCTAATTTAAATGCAAATCAACCCGCCCAGTTTTCTGTCCTCCAGCAGTATACCCCGTACTGTACTGATCTGAAACCACATGTAATAAGACATTTGCATACTATGCCCATTTTCATTTTGCCCTTTGCTTTAAGGTGCAAGAAGTTTAGCACAGCTGCCAGCCTGTTCTGCAGAACGTTCCTACCTTTTCAGCGCTGCAATGGCTGCGGGATCTTGTTCATTTTCGGCTTGTGTGGTACCCAGGTATTGCCACGCCTGCACAGTTGAACAAGTAGAATGCATTTCTAATGTGACCAATCCTTGTGAATGCATGCAGGTAATGAGCATATGCTTATATGCTTTATCAATCGGCTTGATGACTTTTTTCATTGCACTTTTGCCTCTTTTGTCCCCCTAAATAATTGTACAAAACATTTCAACTGCACCCTAGAACGCTAGCACCTTTTCTTATGCAGCTTTAACACCTACATTTCAGTGTATGCTGTGGTCGCACAATCTAGTGATATGATGAGAAAATTCAATAACTTGTGTTTCAAAGTATGCGTAGAGATGTGCACTACTGAATATATATGACACATGTATACATTGCTCATCTTCTACTGGAACATGAACAAATTCAGGACTGGGGGTGAAAGAGGAAAAAAAAAGAGCTCTTTGCTGAAAAGCAGATAAACTATTGTAATGCAATGAAATTACACAAACATGGTGTTTCCTGAATCAAATTCTTGCTGCACACGCTGAGCTTCTTCGGTGGCTCTGTGAAATCCTGCACATTAAACTTTTTCTGAATCTTTATTTCTTACACTTGCTCATGTAAATCATGTGCAGTCTTTGTCAAAAATATACAGCCCAATGGGCTCGCTTCTAAGCCCTGAACGGAGCTCCTGGAAGCAATGCTGGAATATATAGGTAAGCCGAAGAAGAGCGAAAACAAGATTGGTCATCTACGAGATTTCGAACGATGTAGATGTGCAATGAACACCATTACACGACTTAGAAGCAAAACCCTTGGGCCATATATTTTTGACAAAGACTGTACTTGTTCACAAGTATTTTTTTCTTTTTCCAATGAGCAAACAATTTAAAGTAGCAATACACTAGAATTCATCTTCGATCCAAAAGGAATAGCCGAGCTTCAGAATCCGCAGTGTTCACTTTCAAAGTAGGCAATAAAAAGTAAATTCATAAACTCTAAATTTTAAATTTATTTTAATGCAAGCAAGGGAGAGTACTCCGTCACAAATAAAATCACTCACCTCGACATGCTGCGGATTTTTTTGGACAGCCGCTTCGAAAAGCAGCACTGCGCTGGGAATGTCATTCTCCTGAAGCTTCTTGAGGCCTTCTTCAAAGGGGTGTTCCACGTTTTCCAAAGGATTAACCTCAGCAAACTTGTAGTCCTGGTTTTTATACAGACGGAAAATAAGGTGACAACTTTAAGAGAGATAGAAAGAGAAGAGATTAAACAGCAGCACTGAAGTATGAAGTGCACTCACACGGTAAGGTTCAGATAGATTCTCATAGTCTGAAAGCCAAGGATGTGACTGGGGCGTCTCCCTGCAAGATATCCAAAAACAATGAAAAGGTTTTCAAGAGGTGCACATGAATAGCAGGGTTGCTTTATATTTTGACAGTATTTTCCCTTTCTAATCCAAAACCATCCACAAATAATGCATCATGCATTAACCAAACAAACAAAAAGAAACTTAGGAAGTCAACGTCAACAACGATAATGGTGGTGAACCAAAGTCACTCAAAAACTCTCTGACAAAATAGGGCAATGCTACTGTGATGACCTCAAATATGGATTCTATGGCTGTGGTCACGAATCGAAAGATATCACATAATTACTTTAATCGCAAAAGTTCATTTACGTAAAAGCTGCAAATATTTGTTTTGTGAGCTACGGTCTCAAGAACGGACACGCATACACCTAAGAATGTGCCTCTTAACATAAACGCGAAAGTCATCCATTCCCAACCTCGTCACATGGTCCCACTCTTTCTGTAAGCTTTCCCAGAAGTCGAGGTCAGTTTTCTTTTCTCTTTCTTCAATAAACCCTTCGGTCCACTGACTTGCCAAGGCTTGCGCAGCAGGCGATTCCTGGTCGAAAAACAATAATCCAAGACAGCGATAAGGTAACGTCCACAAAGCTATTCAGCATATGACACCTGGCATTAAGTTCTTGCATCTTTTCATAACAACCATCAATATCTCAGACCCCACCAATGCTCAAACAGAAGTAGTCCGCACCAGAAAAAGGCTGTTAGTTCCTGCGTCTTCTTCCAAAAGCAATGAAGTTCCAAAGTAAAAATAAATAAACACACTTTTCAACATTCAAGTATTCGTTATAGTTACCCACGCTCTTTGTTCCGACCCCCAGCAGCAGACTGCTAGTGGTCACTATGTGAACTAAAATTTCATACTGGCACCAATACCGATTGCACAGGACCACACCCAGTCTAACCTCCAAAGCCCCGCTAATTATATTACTAAATCAACATGGCTTCAGGTCTTTACCTGCGACTGCAGCACACGCTGCTGCTGCTGCGGCTGACCATATTCCCGCGTAAAGTCTTCGGCCCAGCCCGAAGCTTGTTCGTCTAAGTCTGTGTCGCCGTCTCTTAGCCTCTTCACAAACTGCATAAACTAGCGCACGGAGTGGGCGCCAAGCACACATCGCAATGCACTTCAGTGTGTCCAACCTGAGTCCTCTAACTGTCACTTTCCAGAGAAGCATAGCAACGTAATAGTTCAATCTAAATCAATGTCTTGGTTACAGTGCTCCAAGCTCACCGCTGCTAATTTGAAAAGTAAGTGGGTCTCGCCTGTGGTCAAGGAAAAAAAAAAAAATGAAATTCTTGCACTATCATGTAGGTCCTTCAAGAGAACAAAACTTTCCATAGCCACACAGATTTCATTAATTTCTGCACATTCAAATACTCAGCTCACAACATTGTGAACAGTGTTCTCAGCATCATGGTCACCAAGATATGTGTAATGAACACACAGCATATCTTTTTTTTTTTTTAAGTAGAAAATGCAACAGTACCTCTGTCTCCATCAATGCATCATCGTTGACTCCTTTCAGAAGCTCATCAGCCACCTGAGCCATGCTCTCACTTCCTTCTGAAGCATGTACACTGCACATGTTTAAAAGCAATCAGACATACACACAGGAGATAAGCGATGAAGGTTCACAGTCTAGCTTTAAGTTTTGACAACTGCTTTTCGTTTCTTTTCACATTCCAATATAGCCTTGTACCACGTTGTACAATCACACTAGTACTGTCCACATAACAACAGGCAAGAATTAATTGCTGTGATGATTACCATAGCCTACCAGTGACAAATCTTGTGAATTAAAACTTTGGTTGCAAATGTTACCGTCCTCGATGCATCTGTAGAAGCTGCAATAATACGGCACTTGCTTACAAGCAATCAGGATCCCACAAATGTCGCACAAAGTCACCCTATCAGATGAAGTGAGCAAAAATCATGCTCCTTTAGAAGAATATCCTTCTATCGAAGTAAATACCAAATGCATTTCACAGTACGAGTAATAAGATTTAAGAAGTAACAATTGTTTAGTTCTTTCAGCACCACATTAAAGACAATCGTTAATTTATTTTTATTAATGCTGGTTTTGCGTGCTGTCGAGCTCAAATTTTTGTATGCTGGTACACGTGTTACCATTTAGAAGCTGATTTGAGATCGTTTTTTTTTCTCAACAAGCAACAATGCATAAGAGACTTCTATCTGGAGCACAGTGGTGGCTCAATGAAGAAAAACCGCCGTAGAACTCGTGTAAGGCCATGCAAAGAAGCAGACGTCATTTGCATGATTCAGCAGCTTTGGCTGGGGATTTTTTTTTTTTTTTATGAAACTAACAGGAAAGATTTGGAAGGCAACTTTGTCAGCCTTGATTTCAGCTGAGATTGTGATCAGGTGCATAACTATTTAGAACATCGACTAGAGGCCAAGAATGAGCATTATTTCAGTATCCGCTTGGTCTTGCCGGCATTCCTGCGATTTGCAGGCATTGAGGATGCAAGCCAGCCAGTACTTGTGGTGAGTTCTTCAGAGCATTACCCATGTATGCAGCTCTCCCAGCCACATCGAGCTGGGTCTGACCACAAGCTTCCAGAGAAGAGCTCCTGAGCAAATTTTAAACAATTATGGCAAACCAGCTCCCACCCTCCACTAAACATGTCAAACATGAACCACAAAAACCTCAAAAACGCAAATCTAGCTGCGGAAACATATTTAGCAATTTAGCAATCTTGTTGTGAGGGTTGCATGCCTTTGCAAAGGACTTCATCAAATAACACATCACCGTAAAAGCCCGCATATAATATGATGTACAGTTTCAGGATAGCAAAAATGAAAACGTTTTGATCCGCATATATAATGGGAGTGAGGAAAAGTCATTGAAGTATTTAGTTGCAACACATTTCTTGCATTTCATGGTTGCCTCGCAAGGCCTACGTGCCCGGGCTTTTGCGTCCCAACACCGCCCCGCAACAGGCGTCGATTAGTGCCATGAACCTTCATGTATCGGGTGCTGGCACATAAAGAAAACGAAACGGGGATCATTTGCAGACGCTATGGGGTGGAGGAACCAATTTAGCTGAGCACTGCATAGACTGCGGGGCGTGTAAGCCATATCTGAATGAAATTAAGATATTGGGCAGTGGTCGGGGCAAGATGGCACGAGAACTGCTAGAAACGTAACCTATTAGAAAGAGGGGCGAAGAGTGTATCAGCAAAACATCGATGAAACTTTGGAATGCAGAAATTTATTTTTTTGAACGTGTTTTGTGAAAAGTCAGTGGGTTTGACATTGTTTCTGTTTTTAAGCATGCTTTCGCTTTCCTATATAGTTGCTGGCATAAAGTGAACAAGAGTAAGTGCTTGTCCTGTCGTTTTCTTTCTCCTGTGTGTGTTTTTCAGCGCGCTTATTTTTCTTCTTCCAAAGCTAGATACAAGTTTTGTTCAATTTCATACACCATGAGAAGAGCAGCTAACATTCCAGGCAATCTCGAAAGCCACATGGTCTTCCGACTTTTCTAAACCTAGTAGGCCGTTTCCAGCCTGGGCGCGGGACAGCAGTGCACGAGCTGCCGGCCATCATGCGCCGCACTTGCGGCTGTTCACGTCGGCACCACACGCAAGTGCACGACGTGTCCACCCAGGAAGCGTTCTCAGACTCGGGGTTTTCGTGACGGTTGTTGTCCAGCACATGTATCACCTGCCGAGAGTCCTATGCTGGAGCTAATTCAGTACCTCTAAACGAATTCGGTACCTAACATTTCTCGAAAGCGTGACTGAAGTGCTCACTGGGAGTCAAGCATCCGCAATTTGGCTGTAGAGTGCATGGTGAAAGAAACTTTCTTGCATTGTGGTAGGGCGTGGCCAGTATGGCCGGAGAGGCTGGTGAGAGACCTGTGCAACATGCCGAGAGATACTTTTGCAGTCCTTACACGTGCGAGGTGGGGTCGACTTCATTCCAGTTGCGTGTGCATCGCGAGTACCGTGGTCGCAAGGATCCCGCAGTCAGCGTGGTGAAACCAAAATCATTGAAAGAATCAGCCGACGCTACCACTAGATAGCTCCTCCTCTCGCAGGAAGCATGCTGCTGATGGCGCTATTAATAACGAGGCTGGGACTCCTGAAACTAGTTCGGATCCACATATAATACGAGGCTGAAATCCTAAATAATAAAACTGGGAAAAAGCCTCGTATTATACACAGGTTTTTACGGTAAGTGTCTGGTACTTGTTCACTGGTGTAGTTAGGAGAATAGGTATACTAGAGTTGTAACAACCATCCTGGGAACTGCATGATGACCACTGGTGCTAAGCAGTGCCAAAGAAAGCTTAAAAAGCAACTTACAAACAGGCACGCAAATATTTTACAGCCAAGAAAAGAGGCAGCGTAGCGCATTTTGTATATGCTGAACATTTTTTTAATGTGCTTCTTTTAATTTGATATTCATGCTTTTTTAATTTTTTTATTTTTTATGTTGCTTCTTCAGCAAGGTTGCAGTGTTTAAACAAAACACTTTGTATGCAGCTGAAACACCGTCTAAATTAGTTACATTTTAGTTTTCATTAGTAGAATCCTGTAGATATATCATTACTAAAATTTTTTTACAAGGCTCCTCAGAGTTCCGTGTTTTTATTTTTTTGTTGTTTTTTTTTAAATGGAGTCACAAAAGAGAAATTTACAGATAAGCAAGCAACATCTTCAATAGTTGAAGATGCATTGTAGCACATTTTCTATAATCTCAAATTTTCTATTACAGTTTCTTATTTCTACATTTAAGCTTTTTTTAACTTCTTGCCTATTTTTTCCTTCAGATGTTTAAAATGAAAGATTTGTTTTTATGCTACAATTCTTATGTTAATATTCATGTATATAAGAGAGAGTTTAAGTACGTACATTTAAGTAAGTACATAAAATACCTACAAAAAACTTTCTATAACCACCCAGAAATCGCCTGTTTTTTCATTGTCCTAAAAGAGTTGTCAGCAGATACTGGAATGAATACAAAGACATTCATAAAGTATCATAATAAAGAGCAGTTGCTTGTCTAACCACAAGTACAATTTTCATTATATTTTCAATATTCATCCTAAATTTTTTTTCTGTCTACCATGGCAGTACTTAGGCAAGGATGTGAAAATGGGTAGCTGAGCACAAATTTTACAGCATGGATGGTTCTTTAACAGAAAGAAAGTTGGGATGGTTGGTGTTATCTTGTGGCTAAAAACAGCGCCAACACGAGACGAAGGATAGAGAGGGGCGACTTATTACTGGCTGAAATGACCCCACAAACAACTGTGTCCCAAACCCACCCTGTGTGCTGTTCGCCTTCCAACAGGTACTCTTCGGCCCATTTGATGGGGGTCGCCTGAGACGTTGAAGGGACCCCAGCACTGGCCGCTGCATACTCTAGAGTCCAGGACGCTGCGCCAAGAGCCGCTTCTTCCTTCACATCAGGCATGGCGGGGACAAACTCATTCGTCCACGCTTTAGACATTCCCACATCAGCGACCCCTGGCACTAAAAGAAAAAAAAAGAAGGCTCTAAATATTTTATTACTGGCTGATGGCGGGAAGAAATTCACAGTTAAATGAATGGTCTCTGGTAATTACTTTCTAAAAAGATGGAGTGTGAATGATTTACGAGAGATTTATAAGTGATTTATGAGCAAACAAAGCTCTGCTTTCTACTCTAAAGCTCTTGTCATCTTCATCGTTCAAACTTATACCCAACTACATGACAAGCTTCTGGAGGTCTCCAGAGTGGTGCAAGCCTGTATAAACTGACCATATCGCAATGATGGTTTTTATTGCATGTTTCTTTTTTCTCTCTTTTTTTTAGCACAGATTACTATACCCATGTTCGGTACTTTCAGGTGCACGTGCCTATCAACATTGCCCGCTCAGCACTGTGAGAAATTCCTCAATGCCAAAGGCAGAATGCTCTAAGAATCATGGCACAGCAAACCCGTGACACCACCAGCATCAGAGCTTGTGCCACGGACAGACAGTGTTTGCAGTTTTTTCGTCTCCTCACAAAGAAAAGAGTGATCTATCCCACTGGTTATACCAACCTTACAAAAAAGAAACATGCAGACACATTCTAACATATACCCAAGGTTAGCACTAGTGGCTTTGGTTTGGTTTGGTTTGGCCCCTGTGCTGTGCGATGTCAGTGCATGTTAAAGAACCCCAGGCGGTCGAAATTTCTGGAGCCCTCCACTACGGTGTCTCTCATAGCCTGAGTCACTTTGGGACGCTAAACCTCATAAACTCAACCAAACTAGTTACTTTCGTAGTGCCCGTTAAATGTATGTCTGTGGCAGCCAAACATGTGGGAAACGCTGCAGGAAAACTAAGATCAAAGTGCAGTTCTTCATGACTGAAGGCAAACAATCAAAATGCTAGATGCAGCGTCACAGGGGTCGACAGCGAGATGACATACCTGAAGGAGGAGTCTGGTACATCTTTTCAATATCACGCATCTCCTGAAGGAGGCCAGCCATGCGGAAGGTCTGTGGGGCCATCCTCTCCTGTCCTTGCCTCTCAGCCAGAAATTCGTCGACAAGCTGTGTTTGAAATGCAGCAGAAATTACAGCACAGTCTCGAATGTGAGAAGCACAATAATATTGGACTATGAGGGCCTACGAAATAAGCAGACGAAAGAGGCCAGCAATTTCTGAAAACAAAGACAGCGCAAGAGAGAAGAGCACAACTACTGTATGCCTTTCTTTGTTTTGTTTTTTTGTTTGTTTTTTTTCAGTTTCAAAAATGGCTGGCTTCACCCAGACGTTATGAGCAAAAAAAAAAATAGATATGCCTGCATTCAAAAACCACACACCTCGCACAGTTATGTTAGGTTAATGTCTCTAAACAGCATACTGGCTATTAGAGGCACCATTGATTAGGGCACCCAATTAACTCAAGCCAGACTGGGTTCTTTTAAAGTGCATACACAGCATGCAAAAGGGCTGTTTTTTTCTATTTCACCTCCAACAAAATGTCATTACTACGGCCATAATTCAATCCTGCAGCCTTCGTCTCGGCAGCCGATCTCTCGAGCTGCTTTACTTAAATGAACAACTATAAGCAACAAATTAAAATAAAGCAATGTTCCTCCATTAGTTCTCTGAGAATGCTATGCTGAAAAACAAATGTCAGTGTCTCAACCTCTGTATACAAGCACTACATAAGTTTATGGGGAAGGTGGTGCACAGGCCAAAGCTGGCCTGTCTAGGTCAGCTGAATGGGGAGCTCTAGAAGACATTACCAAAGTTCACAGTCACCTTTCCGAATTGACACAATTTCTTCTAGCATACAAGTTTCAAACAGTGCCAAGACAAGAAACTGTCCCAAGGTTTACATTACTGGTAGATGCTACTACCATACTGCAGCAGAAACTGCATACACTATGCAGGTGTGCCGAGTGATGTTAAAGCGTGTACTGCAAAAAATATATGCAGGATTATAGTAGAGGGTTAGTTATTCAGGAGGAATAGGCAAATCATATTGTTAAAGTGATTGCGCAGAAATGTTCTGAAGGTCCTCTGAATACTTACCAAAGTTGATGGTCCAGCCTAAAAAAAAAAAAAAAATGAAATGCATACTGTTACTGCTTGGAATTGACTATACAAACGGTAGATCTCTTGCTTCGGTAACACAACATTATACGAAGTATTGATGCACCTAAGTACCAGCAGTTATTAACCTGCCAATTGCCTACAATATGGTGCATTACACAGACAATGACATATATAGTGCGTATCAAAGATTTCAAGATCTGCTGCGTTAGAATCATATCATGCAGTGCAGATAAGATAAAATAAGAAAGTATGCAATCATTATTTGCCAAAAAAACTGCAAGCATAAATGTACAGGTCTGCATATAAATACAACGAAATATGAAGCAGTGAGGCCACTAGAAACACTCCTATTCTGTGGCAGTCTTTGAATAAAGCACGACTCGATGCATTGCAGAAAAACTGATCATACCACTTCGAATTGTCCATGGTGCCTTTGCCGCAGAAGTCCTTCCTGTAAAAGAGCAAAATAAGATGCATTAAATGTCTGCGACGAGTGGTGCGCAACGAAGATGTATGTACGAATAGAAGGGAACTCACTTGCTGTCGCGCAGTGTCCTGGATAGCATGACTCGAGAGTTTCACGAGTGGGTTTGGCGTGCCACACTCGGCTTCCACTAAATTCCGAATAGACATGTCGCCAAGACACGACCTTTAGAACCAGCCAGAGAAATCTTGATTTGCGTCTGACAAGCGTCGATTAGCTAGCTAGTCGCTCGAGAAAGCAGGTGGCGAGCAGGGATGTTCGGCAGAGGCGTCGTCCTTGTCATTTTGTAAGTCAAGCTGCAGGGCAGAAAAACGAAAACTTTGCTGTGACAGTTATCAGAGAAGTTTCTCTTGCTGAAGCGGAAAACTCATTGAAGGCCCCATTTAAACCAGGAAAAAAAATGTTAGCAGGAGAGTGGCGTGTACCGTGAATTTTACGGCTATACGGCGGCATTACGGACAAGCAAAAAGAAACAGCTACCGACCGTACTAGGCCAAGGTGTCCTAAATAATCAGGCGTTTATTTGTAAACAGCATAGCTTCCATGTCGATACGCGATCAAACGCCTTTCTCTTTAGTTTAACAGCTGATTTGCGTATCATGGCCGACTGCCTGTAACCTCAGACCAGACAGTTCTAGCTCCCGATTAAATAAAAAAAATAACCTATATTTAACGTAGTCAATACATAGAAGTTTACCAAATTTGTTTTACGCGGTGATATTTAGAGCAAAGTTGTTTTAATGAGTCCACTCTTATTAATTTTATGAATGAGCACTGGGTCCATAACTATCCTTGTAAACATCGGCAGCTACTGGAGTTGCTGTAGCCCTGTGGCTCCGCCGGCGACCGCGTGAAATACGTTGCTTGTGGGGCATTTAGTTTTTGTTCTGAACGGTGCTCTTAAATGCCTTCGAAAGGCGAAGACATATTGAATGGATTTAAGCTGTATCCTTTTTCCTTTACATTTCTCATGACGCAACTGAACCGCACGCTTGTTGCGAGCGCATGTGGGGCACTGATTGATTGTGGTGGGGCCATATCCCCACGAAGTCGTACGTCGCTTTTTAATTCAGATGCATGACCAAATATTTTTTCTTGACTCCTGCGCCACTTCAGAAACTGGATGAATCTAAGAGATGCTGACACCGGGAAGATGCTCTGGCAAGGGACTGATGATCTGTGAGTGCCGGTTCTCAAGACAATTTTTGTCGCTACTTTACTGTGTGTCGGTTTAATCAAAACTTGATTTACGATTTCAGCTCAAAACCAGACGTTGAACACGAAGGTATGACCCCTCTGGTGATTCGCTTCGTTTTCTAGGTTTAGGGATGTGTGCGCGATTTTCGTCGAATTGTTCTAGTAATTTCGAATCCTCTTTTTCTCACTTCTGTAGCTAGGGTACCAAAGAAGATACTGAAATGTCGAGCCGTGTCTCGAGAGATCAATTTCTCCTCTGTCGAGTCTATGGAAAAATTTCGGCTGGAGCAGAAGGTTCTGTTCAAAGGGCGGTGCCTGGAAGGTAAGCAGTTCTCCTTACAGCGCTAAATGCTTCCTCGGAAGGTCTCGGTGTGACATCTGCGCTCTTCACTCGTATCGCTGCTGCCCTTACACTGCGTCTTAATCCTGTTAACTTTACTCCAAGCTTGGCTGCTGACTTTGCTCAAGGCAATGTCGGTTAGCGATGAAGGTGCTGTCGTGTCCGATACCGAAACCAATATACTGCTTGCTTGAGCGAGCTTTTCTTCTTTTTTTCCCCCCGAGGTTGTGTTGCGTTAGCTCATGCTATGCTATGCTATGCTTAAGTGTCATCGTACCAATCTGGACATTTGGTAGCAGTCTTGAAATTTGAAATGTTCCTTTTCATTTATTCCCACCTTCTTGAAAAGGCCATGGATAATATCGCACTTTCACTATTCGGACAAATCAGTAATGTACCATTTTATCATAATGTATAAACTGTTCGGTGTTTCATGGTGAGAAAAAAACTTAGGAAAAGGGAGGATATAAATTCGCAGAACATTACAAGTATTAGGTTCGTGCTGTTTTACCATTGTGTTGCACTTTTGTAAAAAATACGCTTTTGCATATCTTTGTTTTGCCCTGAATCAATTACGTTGCTCCTGCTGCCCTCAAAAGTCAATTTACTAGTCAGTTTACTTGGCATCGAATACACTGTTTTTTCAGTTCGTCTTGCAAACCTCTCCTCTGAATAATTTGATGACTTTTTCTTTCAGAATGGTTCTTTGAGTTTGGCTTCGTCATCCCAAATTCCACCAATACGTGGCAGTCATTAATAGAGGCAGCGCCCGAATCTCAGATGATGCCTGCCAACGTATTGAAGTGAGTAGCGCTGCCCATGCATCTCTGCACATAGTCAAGACTGAAATTTGTTTAAGGGACCACCAGATAGTATTCATATCTTGAGTATAGTGGACTAGAAAAAAAAGAGCATTTGAATCTACGTAAGCAACAGCAGCTGTGTAGGGGAATTCATGGCCAAGGCTTCCAGGCAGCTTATTCAAATCCGAGAGGAAATATTGCCTGCATATTGACAAGAAATAGTTCAGTGAGGAGACAGTGCCTCTTATATTCATGCAGTGCTCAGTAAAAGGAAAAAGTACACAGAGCACCACTGTCGATGTTAATAGAAGCCACTGCTGTTGGGAGTATATCAGTGAAATGGGGCTCTCGGATGCTTGTCATTCATTTGTCTATCATATACATGCGAATCCGGGTTTGGTTTGTATTTCCATGTGATGCTGGGAATTACTGAAATTTCCAGTGCAATGAGGAGGCAGAAATAGGGCTAGGCCATGTGGGAATGAGTGGCCAAGTCTAAAATTTGTGTTCCTGCTTGCTTAACACCACAAATAGGGGCATGAAAGTTATGCATGCAATTGTGCTTCTAGAAACTCGGCATTATGCAAGCACACGATGCATTAAAGCAAAAAAGTCCAGTGTCGTCGCTGATGCACTGTAATCCCATTCACAAAATTGATACACAACATGCCTTATGAATTGGAATCAGAACATGTGAATGCGTAACATAATTATTTACCTTCAGGGCTTCGCATACTTTATCGAAAGCCATAGCTTCTTTGCAGTCTTTTACATGTTGTAGAAAATAAGTAATGGATTACAATTGCTCGATTAAAATGCAACTTAATAGAGCTTGGTTGTAGACCAGTTGGTGGGACGTTGTAAGGAAAAAAAGACTGCAGAAACGGCAGGGTGTTGTGTTCTTGCTTCTGTCCTGTTGCATCTGCAGTTTTGTTCTTTATGATTAGAATGGTCAATTGCAGACCCCGAAAAGTAACTGAATAATTACAAAACAGTAATCAATTTTTATCTCGTTACTTTTGTTGTTGTTGTTGTTTTTTTTTCGACTTTATTGGTGCAAATTTGCTCAAACTGCAATAAACTAATGCACCTTGCTTGACATTTTTTGCACATTAATTTTCAACAGTTTTCTCTCAAAGTTGTCATTGTTTATTTTACACTGTTTCCTCATGAAGACATCAGCTGCTACACTGAACACACACTGCATGTAAACGCTAGAGGGTAGGGCAGTGCTGTACCTTACAAACGTCTTGCACACCTGCTCATAGTTACGCAGTGCTTCGATGCCAGTTTCTATGTTCACTATGAATCGCCGTGCTTCATTGTTGGTGCTGTGGGCAAATTTGCTGAAAAGGTAAAGAAAGTCTTTTGTACGTATTTTGCTGGGAACATCAGATGCGGTTTCTTGTGCGGAACCCTAGCAAAGCCAGTTCAATTCTTCGGCCAAAAGCTGGTGGAGCTTCTGGCACCATGCACAGCATCATGTGGCTAACAATTTGACGCAACCACATTGTCACAGATGTTTTGCATCTGTAACTTTTCTTGCTAACAAGTAATTGATCACAAATGTTACTTTTTGAAAAACTAATCAATAGATTGCAAAATTACACAAAACAATATTTAGGCCCTGCCGCAGTGGTGCAGGGTTAGGGCACTCGACTGCTGCACCCAAGGATGCAGGATCGATTTTTTTCGATGGAGGCGAAAAGCAAGGCACCCAAGGGCTGTGCGATGTCAGTGCACGTTAAAGAACATCAGGTGGTCAAAATTCCCGGAGCCCTCCACTATGCCATCTCTCATAGCCTGAGTCTCTTTGTGACGTTGAATGACATAAATCACACCTATACTGCAATTAGTTACAAATAAGCAGTTACATACAACTCTGCTTTTTGGTATTGTGCTGACATACATCCTTTCTGTCGATCAGTGATGCTGAATGCATAGCTTGCCAGAGGTGTGTCATTCCGATTTCTCAATGGCAGGGTCCTGCAACTTCATCTTCACTGGCTGTCTGTCGGCGAGTTAAATGGCGATTGCAGATTAGAAATGCCTCTGAACGCAACCTAAAGGTAGCACACACCTACTAAAGGTGGAAAATGATTATGGTAAAGGCAAATGTTGCCGTACATCAACATTTGATATTGCCTCTCGGCTGTGTTCACGGCTGTTTTTACGGCTGTTTAAATTAACAACCATGATATTGTTATGGGCAAGATTCACAAACAATAGTCTTCCGCCCAGCTATGGTTGATGGCAGCTCAGATCTGCCCACCCTCGGAGTCATTGTTCTCAGGCAGTCTGCCCCAGTTCATCATCCTCTGGTGCACAACCAGCGCTTACCGCTAAGTAACACTACCCCCTTCGAGAAAAGCACAGTCCTGGTGCGCTCTCCGTTAGTGAAATAGAACATGAATTATAGGGCTTGAGGCGCGACACATGCACGCTCTCGGAGGGTGGTGCTGCGGGTGACGACTTTGGATGCAGAGGTTCAACTTTATATGTGACGTCGGTCACGGGGCGCAAAATATGGTAGGGGCTGTGTAACAAGGCAAAAGTTTTTCACACAACTCCACTCGACGGCACAGGAGCCATAGCAAGACGACAGATCCAGGATTGTAGTGCACATCATGGTGGCGACTGTTGTATCGGCATTTTTGTGAGTCTTGGGATGCTGAGAGCCTGTCGGATGAGCTAGGGGAGTCGACGGGATGACGGGATAAGCAGTCTGCATCTTGAAGCCAGCCGGTCTTGTAGACGACGGAAAAGGTAGATTCTTGTAATCTTAGTGCCTAGCGAACCAAACGGTCTTTGAAGGAGGAAAGTTAATGCAAGACATGGCGGTCTGTTATAACAGTAAAGGGGTGGCCAAACAAATAAGGGTGAATTTCTAATAGCCCAAACAAGTGCCACGCACCCTCGCTCTGTGATAGAATAATTTTGTTCATGCGTAGTTAGGAGGCGGCTGGCATACGCAATCACCCTTGTGCAGCTGTATTGTCGCTGAGTGAGTATAGCTCCAATGCCATGGCCACTTGCGTCAGTGCGGAGTTCAGTAGGAGCGGATGGGTTGAAATGGGCCAAGACTGGTGGAGTAGTGAGAGAAGCAGTAAGCTCAGAGAAAGCTGCAACTTGTTCCGACCCCCAAGAGAAGGAAACGTCTTTCTTCATTAGGTGAGTGAGAGGACGAACATGGGCTGCAAAGTTCGGGACGAACCATCGGAAATAAGAGCGCAAGCCAATAAAGCTTTGAACCTCACTGAATGAACATGGAGTCAAACTCTAACGGCGCGAATCTTGTCAGGGTCAGGCTGAACGCTGGCAGCATTAACCAAGTGACCAAGGGCTTCGATTTCCCGGTGATCGAAGCTGCTCTTCTTGGAGTTTAATTGAAGTCTGTTGCAGCAAAAAAAGCGCAGGAATTGTAAAAAGGCGAAGGAGGTGGCTGTCAAATGTAGACGAGGAAACAATTCCGTCTTCGAAAAAACACAAACAAGTGGTTCTGCTTGAAGCCTTGGAGAAAAAGAGTCCATCATGCATTCGAAAGTAGCAGGGGCATTGCAAAGGTCAAAATGCATGACTAAATTGGTAGAGGCCGTCAGGAGTGATGAATGCTAGCTTTCACGTTCTCTTTCGTCGACAGAGATTTGCCAGTAGCCAGAACAAAGGTCAATGGATGAAAAGTAGCTCGCTCGGTGCAAACTATCAAGCACTTCATTGATACACGAAAGAGGATAGACATCTTTTTTGGTTATCTTATTCAAATGGCGGTAGTCGACGCAGAATCTCCAACTATGATCTTTTTTCTTGACTAATACGACAGGGGATGCCCAGGGGCTACTGGAAGGCTCAATTGTCATTCACCAACATCTTCTCGACCTCTGTTTGAATTATGTGTCTCTCAGCAAGCAAAACACGATAGGGGCGTCTGTGAATATAGTACTGGCGTCACCGTTTTCAATGCGGTGGGTGACAACTAAAGTTTGACCTAATGGGGTTGCACCGAAGCCAAAAAGGTCACCATTGGTGACCAAAAGCTTGTGTAACTCTGCGGCGAATTCAGGTGGGAGATCGGCTGCAAGCTGCTGATAGGATCAGGGTGCGATGTGGAGGACGAGGGAGGAGCTGCAGCTACGGCAGTTGGATGATCTGTAGTCAGAGCTGAAATGGCACAGTCGGTCAGTGCGGACAGTGTAGCTAGTAAAATTCCTTCCAGCAGAACTTGGTTTGAAAAGCTTAAGTTGAGGACAGGGGGAGTGTTGTGGTTGTGGGAGATATGCACAATTAGATGAGGAAGGTTGACATGCCGCTGCAGGATGACATCACTAATGGTACATGGGAGGTAGTCTCCGTCTGGGATGGGTGGGAAAGGCGACATAGGGATGTAAATGGCAACTTCAGGAGGAAGGCGGGATAACTAGCAGTTGGGGTCTTCAGAGCAGAGCGGGAGGTCCAAGGAAAGTAGGCCGGTAGAGCAGTGAATAAGGGCAGAGTGGGTTATTAAGTCAATCGCAAGGATTGTGTCATGAGGGCATTCGTGGAGGATGGTGAACAACACTGGGGCGCGACGGCCAGCGATTGTAACTCGCACAGTACACACGGCAACCACGGCAGCAAGGCTGCCATTGGCGACGCGAACTGTGGACGAGGCGGTTGGCGTGACAGTGAAATGAGGAGCTGAGAATGGACACTTGGGTGCCACAAGGACATCGATGTGGTTATTTTGTAGTGCAGGGGTCAACAGAGGTTTTTCAGTTCGGGTCAACAATGCGGCTACACCTATAGGAGCTAGCTGCATTGGCTAATTTTCCAATAAGTGGCTGGGATAGGGCGATAAAACTGCGGCGAGGAAGAGAACAGGAACGTCGGCTTGCGGGGATGACTAACGGTTGGAAACGCAAGCAGTTGCAGTAGGGTCAGCACAGGGCTGATCGGGGCGAGGTGAGGAATGACGAGGGGTATAGTCTCTGCGGCGACCAAAGTAGGTGAACGGATGGAATGGCGTGTACCAGTGGCTGCGGCAGTTACGGGAGATGTGGCCAATGCGTGAACAAGTAAAGCAGATTGGACAATCGCCAGGGGTATGCCATTCATTCGGATTGTGGTATTGATATCGGGGCGAGAAGCTGGTGTTGGAGGAGGCAGCAGCGATCACTAGAAAGGCAGGCTTGGAATCCGCAGTGTCAGTGATGCAGCCAGAAGGTGTGCCCATATTCGCAACCTCCTGGTGAACAGCGGCCAGAATCAGTGATGTAGTAGTCAGGGTGTTGTCTGGCAAATATGATATGGAGACAGCAGAAGTCATTGCCTCAAGTTCTGGGCCGACAGTGTAAGTCAAAGTACTGTCGTTGGTAGGCTGTTGGAAATTCGGAAGATCGACACAGGACGAGCTAGCAGCCATGTTTGGCAGCCGGTCAGAACTGTGAGATAAAGTGCCTTTCGCTTGCTTGAAACGACGGCACACCTGGAGCACAGAGTCCACTGTGGAACAACCCTTGCACAAGAGGAGATTGAAGGCATCGTCAGCATACCTTTTAGTGTATGGCCGACTTTAACGGCCTCGACTTTGCGGCACAGAGACAGGACATCCTAGATGTGAGATAAGGTTCTGTAGACGTTTGGGCTCGAGAGGCGAGCTCTTTCTTGGCGGCGAGGTGGCGGTCCGAACAGGTCGTGGAGCTTCTTCTTACTGACATCCCAAGTTGTTAAATCATCGTCGTGAGTCTCAAACCAGACCCGCACAGTCCTAATCAAATAGAAGATGACATTCGCGAGCATAAGCATGGGATCCCACCTATCATGCCTGCTGACGCGTTTGTACAGGGCCAGCCAGTCATCTACATCAGCGCCGTTGGTCCCGCAGAAGGTTCCCGGGAGCAGGATCTGTATTTAGAGTCTGTGTCCTTATCTAAAGTGTCGTTATCTTCCCAATCTCGAGTTAGCTGATTAGTGGAAACCTTGAACTCTGTGTCTACCACTTCTAGTTCCGGCATTTCCACCAATATCTGACTTCGAGGTCAGGGAGATAGCGACACTTTTGATATGATAACGGTGCGAACTCGGAATACGGGCCCAGGTTTCTTATTCATAAAAATGTATATTTAGTTATCAGCATTATTCCCTCCCCCTCACTAGATGGTATTCCATGGATCCCTAGGTTAAGTATACAACAAATGTTTATCGCTAGTACTCGCCTATTAGGTTAAAGCAAAAGGTTACATAAATGGGCTGAGTACTGCCTTGAGTGGTGAACGGGACGATGGTAAGTGTTACATTAGGGCTCAGAAACTGGCTATGGGCTTATGGGGCACCAGCAGTGTTCACACCTTAATGAGCTGAATTGAGACGGTGCGTGAAGTGCCTGTTCTTCAAGGGGGAAGTGTGGGCGCCATCGTTGAAGGTTCCCGTCGAGTTCCTTGTGCTGCTGATTGAGCGGTTTGAAGTGGCCAATTGCAGAATACTGTAACAATATTTTGGGCCTCTCCATTGATGGACAAGCTTGGTGCGTTTTAAATGTCACTTTTTCACCTTCTTCGAGCTTTTTATGCACAAAAGAGGTGACCATCTATTCACACGGCATTACTATGGAGCAAAGGAGCTAAACTCCGTTTCATACATCAGGTGCAACGCAGCGAAAGCTACGCAAGTAGTCCGCAAGAAAAAAAACAGGAGACATATCACTACGTGCTCATTCTGTAGTCAAGTGGTTCCTGCGGAAACGGGCTCTATTCCGAGCATACACGTTGGCTGTGTCCTCAGACACAGCCAGCGCCATCTAGTGGCACAACTGGCAAGGTTGCGGGGCAGCGAGAACGCGGCACGAACAAAAACGACATAAAAAACATACACATTCACCAAATCCAACCCTTCTCCCTAAAAAAGGGGCTTTTTATGAAGTTGATGGCAAAAGTAAGATGTATTAAGCTTGCAGACAAAGCAACTATTATTTTCTCTCGTCAAGAGCAGGCACTATTTTTCATCGCGGATGCGGAGAGTGCGAACAAGAGCTGTAGCTTTGGTAGTGTTGCACTTGATGTATGAAACGCAGTATAGCTCCATATGGGAACCTTTCTCCATGTAGGCTAACTCTGAGAAATGGCATTTTGATGAATTCACTTATAAAATATTGTCAGATTTTATGCTTTCAATAAAGTGCATGAGAGAAATAAAGACCAAGTTGAAAGCAAAGCTTCAAATGGGCCTAGTTCGTTTGTCATCTTTCAATTCCTATTGCATTACTCACGGTATGGACAACCAAGTCATTTGGTATTTGCTTTCTCTCTCTCTCTCTCTCTCTCTCTTTCTTTTTTTTGATTAGTGCCCCAAGTAGTGCCAATTGTTCTTGCTCCCCTTGTTTTTCATTTCAGTGGGAATGTTGTAATAGAGACGAAGTTTTTCGACGACAACCTCCTGGTGAGCACATCCAAGGTTCGTCTCTATTACATCTGAGCCAAAGAACCCCCCCCTCCCCGAGTTAACTCCGCCAATGCAGCACCCACAGTGGCGTCTCACTGCTTCCTCTACGAGTGCTCACATTTGCAGCATCTCGAACAAACAATAGCCTCTCCATATATTTGCATTTCCTTCTACACATTGCCAAACACCAGCATGCCTGCCAGCATCTTTCTTATGTGTACCTTTCTTTTCTCTGACCACTTGTGAAGACTGCGATGACATGTACATGAGCACTGTGTGAACCATCTGGTAACCTCCTCCTTTTTTTCATTTGTAAATATTTTGTCACTGAGCTGCGGGTCACACGACTCTCGAGTATTTAATAGTGTTATTTTTGTTTTTGTCAGTTCTTGTTGTGCGATTGTTGTTACTGCTTGCCTTGAAAATCTAGACCAGTGTGGACAGAGAGGAGATAGGCGGCTGTTGCGTGCAAGTGTTGACCATGCTATTATTTTGCCTGCTGTAGTGGCTGTTGTGGAACTTTGTTGAGTATTTCAGCAGCATGAGCTGGCTGCACTAGTCCAGACAAAAGTCCAAAAGCGTCGTATGAGCACATTTTGCCCGAAGCCATGTCGTATGCTTGCAGTGACTATTCCAAAGTTATTTTATCACTGTGGGCAGCAAGCGTCATAGTATCGCAAACTTTATTGCCTTTGGGTGTTAAAATTGGCTGCCCATGCAGCACATTGTAAAGCTCTTTGCTGAATAGCTTTGCTTTGCTTTTAACTTTCATTAATAATACAAGTACTGACCACAGAATGATAGGACAGCAGTGTTAGTGCTTCTATGATGTGTTTAAGCATTTTTATTGCAAGTATAAGCTGCTTTGGTCAAATTATTAGAGCTTCGCTTGCTGTGTGCGTCCAGCAACTAACGGCCAGTACCAAAATGTCATCAATGTGTATGTATTGGTTGTCGAATTTCTGCATTCCTTATGTAACGTAAACATTTTATTACAGAGAAAGGCCAGGGCCCACCTTGCACAAAATGCTTGTGCTGTTTTGCATTTTGTTTTCCAGGTGATTTCAGTTCTTGTAATGTGATACATCACTGCTGTTATTACAGCGTTACTATTTTGTCCCGATAAAAAAAAAACTAAGTTGCACAGCCTTCTTATCCTCGAGTGAATCTGCCGTGGAGACCCATTGTCTACTTACACAAGCACATTCCAACTGTGTTGCACCTAGACTTGTCTATTTACTGCTCTCTTGTTCACACGCCACGATCCTCGGAAATTTTTGGGTCGTCAATGTGATCTGCACCATGTCACTTTGAGCGAACATAACTTGTCAGCTTTTGACGTGTATATCATTTGGGTCTTCTGTAACTCTTTGCGACGATAGCTGTGTGGACGCTACTTTCCAGAGTTGACGCAGTATGCAAAAGTTTGGTACGCATTATATTGCACATCAGCAACCACGTTACCTCCGTGATGCAAAAAGCAAACCAGTAGTTGTCATTTATTTGCCCAATTAGAATAGAAGAGAATAATTTTGTTCTTTGCTTATGCTTGTTAGCTTTTAGCAGCAAGTTGTTTAAAGTGTAGAGCTGAACGTAAATTTTTCAAAGCAGAGTAGAGTGGCACCACTGCATTCCGGCACTTCCCTTAGTTCTTGAGAAAAACTCGTTTTTGACTGGGTGAGCATTGAAACAGTTGTACATAGTTTACGCCAACATTTTATTCATTTTCACGCCACTTATTCGGGCCCATTTACAAGTAAATGGAAGAGGCCAAGGTAAAAGCTGCTTGTTCACAGCTTGAGGGGCTTTTGGCCTCCATCATCATAGTAGCTGCCATCATTAGGACTGCGGAAGTTTGGGCTTGTTGATGAAAATCCACGGTGGAAAAGCAGTGCAAGCTACCCAGCACACAGAGAGAAAAAGAAAAAAAAAAAAGACATTACATGCCATCTTGAGGCCCAGGAAACAAGGACGACAGCCTGGGTGTTTTCTTCATTTGCTTATCACCAGCCAGTGCTTGCATACACTGTGTAAGTCAGCTGTGCACCCAAAGATGGCACCCACGCTGCCATATAAAAACCATCTATATGAAAAATGTCGCCTATTTTATGGGTGGAAAAACACTAGTTTGAAATTGACAGTAGCATTTGTTGTACACCTGGCTTTTTCCTGCAGTTTTCCAAGATATAAAATGTACACTGTGATAATTGGTGCAAAAAAAGAGAGCAATAAATTTGGTTTCCTCCAATGGTGCAGTTTCCTTTTTCAATTTAAATAACAGGCTGGTAACAGAATGGTCGGGAAACGTCGGCAGTTTTCTCATGCTTTACCGAACAAACTATCCTTTGGCTCTGCATGTATTCATGTCCTCCAAAGGTTGTTTTTCCCTACTTCACGGTGCACATGGTGTAAACTTTGAACAAAGCTTTCAAGCATGCATTGCTCCAAAAATGCCTATTAATGTTTCTACTAAACTACCAACTTTTAGCAAAACAAACGTCAATATAGAATAAAATTTCTTGTACTCTATTTCATGTAGTTTTACTGTTAATACATAAAAAAGCCAGCAAATCTAGAGTTTGCATTCAGTTTCTAGAGCTGTTCTGAGTGCAATTTATATGCATGTGAGCCATGCACACAGCTTGCGACATGAAGGGTTTAGATTGCTGCTCGCCAGACTTGCTACTTGCCAAGAAAATGGCAGTTGTATTCATCTTTTTCCAGTTGGCTGTACTTGTAATTGGTGGTTACCTATGTTTATAGTGAGCTTAATATAGTAAACTGTATAAGCAACAGCATGTTCTGGTCCCATTTCAGACAGAACTTTACTGCAAAGAAAGAGAAAATCTCTCTACCTGTGAACCAAAACATTTATTTTTCTCTACTGTACAATACAAGCAATTTCAATAGCCTGAACTCCTGGCTATTAGATTGTCTTGCCATAGAAGTCCAGTTGCCTCATCTTCTCCTGGTAGTACTTGCTGTACTTGCTGTCGTACGGTACAAAGTACCATGCCTGGTAGTCTCCACGATCCGCAATCAGTCGCTCAACTTTAGCCTGAAGTCTCCTGTAAAAACACGTATTTTATAAAATTACAATTATATCCCAACTGCAATACAACAAAAACAGATGCAAAAGCAGTGACGTATGGGCTCCTTCTATAACTTGTTACAGTACCTTCCTTATGTGGCATACTACCCTAATAAAGGCATCCCTGGGAAACTATTAACATGAGTACCGATATGGACGCACTCTTTCTTCACAGATGCATGCAGCGTTGCCAAGAGAACCGTGCTGATATATTTAACTTTCTAAAGATAAAAGCTTTAATTAGGCAAAAAGAAACCATCACTTTGCTTTGGTTAGGCTTAGGTTTAGATATGGGCAGACATTGGTTTTGCAGCGATTAAACTGCTGAAACTATGGAGTCAAGGACGCCGTCAACTACAAGAGGGAAAAACTGATGCTGTATCTTCGTCAAAGGTCAAGTGGTGGTATATCATAGCTGGTACCACGGTTAAGCTATACAGCCCCACTGCGACCTCTTGCTCGTTCAAGGTCAAGCGGCTGCCCAGTTTGACCTTGACTGATGCATGACATAGTGAAGCTTCAAAATTTGCCGGTTTGCCATCAGTAGAGCATTTCAAAGTGAAGCCAGTTTAATATTTTATAAAGGGAGTCCACTGTATTCAACTTTTCATGACAAGATGTAAAGAAAATAGAAATATTATCATCCGGACTATGGCCACTGCAGGGCAAAGGCCTCCCATATTCCTCCAATTCAGTCCTGTTCTAGCTACACCCACTTGACCCCTACAAACTTTGTAACCTCATCCCCCCCACCTAATTCCTTGCTGCCTCCTGCTAAACTTCACTTCCCTTGCAAACCAATTAATTACTCTTAATGACCACTGGTTATCCCCTCTGCAAATTGCATGTCCTATCCTGCCCATGCCCATTTCTTCTTCAAGACTAGAACGTCATTAACTCAAGTTATTTCTCAGACCCACCCAGCGCACTTTAAAAGTTACAACTGCCATTTTCTGTTCCATAGCAACCCTCTTCATTAGCCTCCATGTTTCAACCCATAGGTGAGTAGTGATAAGATGCAACTGTACTTTCCTCTTGAGCGACAGCGGTAAGTTGCTAGTCATGATCAGAGAGCATTGAGAAATGCGCTTAGTCACAACTTTGTTGTAGCTATTTTCTTTTAATGGTCCAGATCTGCAGTTACTGCCTGTCCTAAATAGATAGTTGTCTACCACTACCTGTGCTTAGCTACCTTTTGTAAACCTGTTCCGTCTCGAGGCTGCTGAACATCACCTTAGTCTCCTGCATATTAATTGTTAGGTCTACCTCCCTGCTTTTCCTGTATAGGTCATTAATCATTCTTTGCAATTTATCCCCTGAGTTAAATAGCAAGGCAATGTCATCAGCAAATTGGATATTACTGGGCTACTTTCCACCAACCCTTATCCCTAACTGCTCCCATCCCAAATCTCCGAATACTTCCTCTGAGCAAACTATGAATACTATACTGGGGAGATCGTTTCTCCTTACCTAACACCTTTCTTTAAGGGAATTTTATTACTTTCTTCATGTAGAACTATGGTTGCTGTGTGGCCACTATAGATATCTTTCGGTACTTTCATATAGCCTTATCTACACCCTGATTTTTCAATGCATGGAACTAGACCTTGGGAAGAAAACTGAGCACTTATGGAGAGATTTCAAACACACTGTGTCCAAATTATTTCACTAAAGTTAAAAATACTTCCTTAAATATTGATGCAAAGAATACAACTAGTGCACAGTACACCAACATGACAACACTGTGCAACATGTGTGCAGTATGCACACATCTGCACATCAGGGCAGGCCATCATACTGGAAGGCAAAAAAAAAAAGCATATGGAAATAGCGGCACCAACGCAATGGTAAAAATATACACCTTATTTAAAGTAAAAATATTCTTGGGTGATGATTCATCTGAAAAACAAATTTATCACAAAGTATGATTAACACGTGATGTATAACACTGCTACGAACCACACTTAGCAGCCCAAAATATAGAAACAAGGATGACATTGGGGAAGAAACTACAGCTATGACACAGGGCTAACACGTGCTTACACACCCTGTAATGCATCCCTGAAATCTTCGCTGGAAGTTCGTATTTGCTGCCACTGGTAATGCACACAATAACTAGATCGTACACTGTGAACATATACGTTGTGCCTTCTGCAAAAGGGTATAAATTCTCACGTAGACACTGCACTGAAGTGAAATTAAGGAGCTACAAAGCAATTAAATACCAAGCACAAACATTTGTGTGCATAAAATGCACAAGCCACAACAAAAAGACTATGTCAGCCTACCTTGCCAATCCATGCTTCCTACCGTAACATGACGAATAAACACGAACGCTTGAGCATGCAGCCTGGCTTGGACTACCGCAAACTACTGGCCGCTAGATTCGAGATCATGCTAAGCACGCTTGGGGTGAACAATAGCCGCTGCACAGCAGCAGCCACTCTAGCATAGTCTCAAACTCAGCGGCCAAAGCTGCGTGGCATACACATCTAACCGAGCCACGCGCTCGAGCATTCGTGTTAACAGGTGGTGGTAATCATATATATGCAGGTTTCCTTTCATTCCACAAGACCTGACCTTTACAGAGATACAGAATGTTTTCTTTAAACATTTCATTTTTATACTTTAAGTTTTGAATAATCTATGCTACGCAGTAAAGCTTGCGCAAAAAATAAACTTGTAACTCACCTCAGCTGAACCTTCTCGTGCTCGACCTGCATCAAATGCATTCTCTTCTCGTATAACTGCTGTGGGTTTTCCATGACGAGCCAGGCAAAGAACTGCTTAATTGGGTGCTAGCAAAAAGAAAAACAAAAACAAAAAAAATAAGAACAAAGGCCAATGGTTGCAGTGCTGCGGCTAAAAGGTCAGCATGGGTTCCACCACTTTTCACAACATAATAAAATGAAGCCAAACAACAGAAACATAGGCCATGTGAATTGCTGCCTACACAGATAGAGTGATATCAATAAGCACACAAAAGGAATGTAAATCAAAGTTCAAAACACAAATGCTTTTACTAATGTTTCACAGCTTTAAAATAAAAAAGGAAAGCAGACAACCTAGAGAAAAAAAAAAAAAAATGTCCCAGCTATCACCAAGACGCCCTACAAATTACTAAGCACCATTTGATAAACACTAAGCACTTTTTAAGCAAAGATGACTATGCAGGCTTTTAAAGCATGAAAAGGAAGGTGCAAAAGGTCATAAGTGCTCATATAAAGAAAAGTGTTTTTGATCTGATTCGATAACATAGTAAACAGGTTAAAATGGCTATACCTTTCTCAGACGGAGAGAAAAAACGTTTTGCACAGTGTAACATACATGGAGTGTGAGTAGCACCTTTAAAAGTAATTATAAAGCTATTAGAAACATGCATCTCCCGTTTTCTGCACCAAAGATATTGCTCTGTGACACCTGATAGCAACATCTACGGCTAGCTAAATTTTTCCGAACATGACTGCAAACTCATTTCCTGAGCATTTTATTTTCTGACTGTACTAAAACAATCCAGCCCTCTACAACTATTGTCCTACCTGCGTGAACAGCTTTTTTTAAGCCAAGGAACTTGCTACTTGATTAAATCCGTATTTCACGCCACACCAACCAAACTGATGTCAATATCAGAATGGGAGTGTGTGAAAGCACCGCTGTATTATTTTTTTTTTTTTATTTCTCTCACACTTTTATTCCTTATGCTATGCACTTGAGTGTTCAAAACACCACTGTCAAAAACTGCTTCCAGTCATAAAGGATCTCATTTTAATAAATTCTCAGCGCTGTTACTCCTTACAGCCAAACTAGAAAAATAAAGAAATGTTATCCATTTAACCTAAATTCACCATTGCTGAAGTAGAAATGTGTATGGAAAGCCATTATGGATGCCGGACACTTCTGGCTAACTTTTCTTTTAAGAAATCCCCATCTTTAGAAAAACCAGCATGCTTCACCTCCACGAACAGTATCTATTAGGTTAGGCACCCTTTCTACTGAGGTTATTACTTTTTTTCAAGTAACATACACATTTTATTAAAACCTGACAACATTCAACACGCCCAATAAAAAATACCAAAGGTGCTCACATCATAGTATTCCCAATACTTAGGTTCATAGCCTTCTGGTATATCTGCCAGTTTTGGTGGTCCGATGAAAACGTTGATGTACAGGACCAAAAGGCTCAGTGGGATGATACCCAGGAGAAAGTAGAAGTGCAAATGATCCTTGTACAGGTTCCAAGAAAACCTAGAAGCCGTGATGCTCATGTGCTCCGAGCGCCTCACTGGAAGCATGAATCAAGCATAAGAATGCTTAGCTCGTATCTATGCAGTCTCCTCACACACACGGAGCACACAATGAGCTCAACAACACAATTTTATCTTTACATACAAACATAGCAAATTCAAGACACCAGATTCATATACCTCCTTAAAACCATTTACTTTATGTTTACACTGACAACCGCATTTATTCAATAAGTCAAGACTTGAAATTAGCACAAGAACAAAGAGCGCTATCAACATTAATCAGGTAAAGGGCAGCACTTGTGAATTAGGCTCAAGGAAATGCACTGAGCCAAATGGTATTACATTTTGCTAAGAAAATAATAGCACAAGGATGTAGAGGCATGCACGGACCGAAATTTTGAGCCTGAGAGGCCCAAGCCCAGCCCGGCCCGGCCAGACCTGATTCCGACAGCGCAGGAGTTCCTTCCGCTGCTCTCACTAGTGGCTGGAATTACTAATACATTCTCAGCAAGAACAAGTTTTCTGTACACAGCTTTCTTGCTTCTCTAAAAGCACACAGGCTCTAACTATGAGCAAATGGTTAATTTTGTGACTGAGTACTCGGTGAGCTCGTCTCGGTCACCGTGTGCTTTTCACAGTGCCAGCAGGATGCACCGCAACTGCATTGTCTGGCTGAGCAATCACAAGGCGCCTTTATCATGGTGGATGCATTGACTATAGGAGTAATGCCCCACTTCCAAAGAAGCTATGTCGAGGCACGGGAGCAAGCCTAAAAGAGTCGTAAGAGGCAACAACATGGCACGAATCTCCAAACTGATAATGAAAAACGTCTTAACGGCGGGGGTGCCTGGTGGACAGGCAGATCGACGTCGAGTGAGAACTGAGATGCTCTCGGGTTGAGAGAATGCAGGAACATACTTTTTGCATTCGAGACGCCTAGCACGCCATATTTGCACTTTTATCAACCCCATTAAAGCAGTGTTATAGGGAGCATTCACGTGATGTCAAAGCTGTCAGTGAGGACGTCAAAACTCATTCAGAATCATGAGTGAGAGTTCGAACTATTTGGAAAGTCTGCGCGATGCGGACAGGGACCGGTGCATCAAAAAATGGAACTGTGTGGCACCGACCCGCGTTTGCAGTCGATGTGCACGACTGCACAGTAAGCATTGACTTGTGACCGTCCGCGCATAAATATGAGCGACATTCGTGAGTTCTTTGTGCTCCAGGTTGGCTTTGTCATAAGAAATCTAAATATGTGCGACATGTGCTCCGGGTTGACTTTGTCATAACCGACTGAAAGTCGGAAGATCACTCAAAGGACACAGCTCATTACAACTGGCTGGTTTACAAATCCATGGCTGAAGCAGACGAACCCGCGCATTGCGCAAGTACATGTGTGCTGTAAAATGCTTTTCCTAGTTAAACTGCTCAACCTTTGCAGCTAAAATTTCATATAGAAATGACGTTTTGATTTTTTATACAACACTTGTTTGAGATTTTTGCCTGATTAGAAGTTGGATATTTGCATCGTCTGTGGTGGAAACGAAGCAGAGGATGCTGCTGTACAACAACGGCACTGGTTTCACTACTTTGTTGCGTTGCGGGCTCGAAATTATTTTTTGCGACTCACAAACAAAACCCTTCAAATTTAGTGTACTTTTAGGAAAACTAAGTATCGCTAATTATAATTGATAAGGACGTTTATAAAGCTTTTCAAACCTTCTACAAAACAACCTTCTACAATGCACCGCGCATGGCGCGTCCGTGAATGCCCCCTATGAGTTCAGCATAACTCAAGCAGCAATGTCTCGGAGAACATCCAATGTATTCTTTGTACTTCAAAACTTGAGTGCGAAAGATCATGTCATGCCACGCCATAACTTCTTGCATCACTTTTGGAATAATGCCAGCCTAAAATTTGGCTACGGCACCATCAGTCAAGTTCCCAGTAAAGCTGGCTGTTCTGAAAGGCCTGTTGCACGAGCAGAACTGTTGCAGCCATGCAAATGTAGCTGAGTGAAATTTCGTACAGTCACTTGCAACCACTTGATATCGCCGTGTTGATTTAAGTTTCAATCACATATGCAGTTGCAAAGACAAGGACTATATGACAGCCACACAACAGGCTCCCACAATGAACTTGGATGAGGAGACCCGACCTCGGCATGCATTCAAACCTTCAAGCTTGTCTATCCTCATACGTGCATGTGGTTTTTATTAGAACTGGCTTCCAAGACATGAACTCAAGAGCATCTATATAAAGCTTCAGAGAAATACGTTTGTTTCCATTTCTGCATAAGCGAAAGGTCAGACAGAGCACGCTTCAGTAGGATTTGAGCAGCGCGGCGACCAAGCGAGGCTCCGGGAGCCTGCAAGCTCGGTCGTCGCCTTAATACGGCCTTTTGGTCATCACACCTTTCACTCTGCTCGTGAAATGCTGCGCATCAGACAGATCGCTACATACTGAGCACTACAGCCAGCGCAAGGCGCCAGCCGTTCATATTCTCAGCCATGTGTCATCACGGCGCAGACGGGCTGCAACACTGCAAGTTACCGGCACTCGGGCATCAGCGAGAGGTCGTTTCACAAAGCGCCTCAACACATTCATACAGTCAAGGCTACTAAAAGCGTCTTCGAAGAAGAAGTATGCATAATTGCCTGAACATAGCTGTCCAGTCTGGGCCGGCCTTCTGGTCAAAAAAGGGACGGCACATCTTGCAGCTCGCAGCACACTCAGCACAGCCATTTTTGCCGAAGGACGAACAGTACGCCCATGGTCGCTTGCTTATTTGACTTTGTCGCTACAGTGGCTACAGTTTGGAAACCTAAATATAAATTAAGCACGATCTTAAAAGTAACGTGCAGAAAGCAGGCGCTAATTTTTTGTTTCAAGAACAAACACATAAAATAATTTTAGGTCAATATTTTTAGTTGTCTTTTCTTCTTTTAGCATGGTAACAGAACCATCACCCTCATGTTCACGCGCGCGGCAACTGACGACTTCAGACGGCGCGGCGGTCTAAAAGAGAAGTAACAATGGCGGATCTTCTAGGTTCGATTTTGAATTCCATGGACAAACCACCTAGTGTGGACAATAAACAAAAAAGGCTGTTACAAAGTATGTATTAGCTTAATGACCATGGTAATGCTAGTGTCCAGTGTTGTGCCTTTTTACTGAACGTTTGCTCTTGCTACGCAGAACAACGTGACGAGCACCTAAAGCGCGAAGCCGAAGAGAAAGAGAAGCTGAGAAAGTTTCGAGATCAGGTGGGCCACTGCTTTACAGAAGTGATGTCACCTTCATTGGTTGATAGCTGCGGTCTGAAAACGCTTTGAGCGAGCATTCCTTAATAGTCTGCAGTGTGCCATGATCGCTATTCTAAGCTGTTGCGACGCAAGGCTTGGAGTGTCGATCGGCGTGTATCGCGCAGAAGACAATAGTTAATTTTTGCTTGCTATGGTAAGTGCCGCCCTGATCGACTGCCTGTTGGCGGAGCTAGTTTTTAAGCGCTTAAGATACTAGCTTGAAAAAGGTTGGTTATAGAAGAAATCTGCAAACTCCTCTGAACGTCCTTGTTACTATGAATGCTTCGTGCATTGTTTTCAGGTCGAGGACAAGATCAACAAATTTATTCAAGACCCAGAGAAACAAAAACACAAGTTCGCGCCCATGTCAAAAGTTCACCGGACAATCATGTAAGTGCAGCAATTATATGGCCATTTTACAAACTTATCATGAAGTTACAAAACAACTTAAGCAGGCACCATTATGATTATAACTGTAACACTGCAGAATGGTCGGAAATTTGCGTTGCAAGTACTTCGTTGTTATCTAGCTTTTGCTATGAAGGAGTGCAATCTTCGTTTGTTTTCCACAAAAATATGTATCAGCCCGCTGTCAGCACTCATGCAGCAAGTGTAAAAATGGTGGCTTACTTTCATGCCTTTTTTCTTTTCTTTATTTTTTAGCCATGATGTTGCAGACATTGCTGGCCTAACAGCCTTTTCATTTGGGGAAGAGGAAGTGGATCGTTACGTGATGATTTTCAAAAAGGTGAGCAGTAGTGTGGCAGTCGGGCAGAGAAGCCTCTTCGTGCCACTGGTTTCCTGACTTGGTTTCTTCCCTGAAGGAGTTTGCGCCATCAGATGAGGAGCTGGCAGCCTACCGAAGAGGGGAAGAGTGGGACCCCGAGAAAGCCAAAGCTGCTGCCAGAGAAAGGGTAAGGACATGTTTTGCTGTATCTGTCTGTAAATATACTGTTTAGTTACTCTACCTGATGATTTGCTGTGATGGGCACTACATTAAAAGAGGAAGATACAAGAGACGTGATAGGCACTACATTTAAAAAGGAAGAGGGAGAGACAAATTGGCTTCAATTTTTTACATTAATGGGTGAACAGTGGAATTTGTTTATATAAAATTTACTTAGTAAATTGTGACATAACATAGGTAGAATTTCACTAAAGCTTAAAAATGCTTGTGCTTGTAAAAATTCTGGCCAGATTCAGAAGTGTTAGCCTTCGGCTAAGCCGCTGCTACTGCTTCGATCTTGGCTCAATTCCGCGCATAGTAAGCTTCTTGGCAATGGGCTAGTTTGGCTTCTTATTGTTCGATAGTCTCAGCAGCCTGTCTGGCACGGCTACAGTATCTGTATGGCATATTTACCTAAGTTAACTGAAGGGGCAGTGCAAATGGAGTTTATGAAGGCGACTATGTTCAGTGCACAGCACAGAAGTTTCTTGCAGTTGCAACTTGATGAAGACTGCAATGTTTACTGCGTAGCCGAGAGGGTTGCAGTTTTACCCGAGCCGTGATCGGCTGCGGTGATAGCATGCCTGGGCACGCTAAGACAACAATGTTTGTTGCAAGATGAAACAACATGTGGCACACAAATACTTGGTGCCGTGTGTAAAATTCATGAGGGTACTGAGGGTTGCAATATAATGTGAAACTCACAAATGATCACAGTAGAGTGGAATATATAAAAGTGCTGGGCAAGCATTACTCACCTTAAATGAAACATGAAGTGCCATAAAAGACATAACCAGCTGTACTAGCCATAAGCTAAAAATGACCGTAGTCATGGCTCGTCAGAGTCTGCTAGGGAGTTAATGGAAATGGAAAATAATGCAGAGCATTTCAAAATAAAACCACTTTAGTCATATTTTATGCATGGAGCCAATCGATATCTTTTCTGACCTTTTGCTGGCCTCGAATTTAAATGACATGCTTGCCTAAGCTTATACAGCAAGTAGCATAAGCAGCAAGCCATTAAAACTAGTCCGTGTATATTGCATTTTATAGGTTCTGCTGAATTAATTCTCTGACGGTACCTGCCATGCTTGTTCTTAATTTCTTCATAGTTATTTTGAAGTCTGCTGCCCTGCTTAAGCCGCATCCGTCGAATTCTCGATAACAGAAACAAAATGAACTAGGTTTTAGGGGGGCCATCAATACGCCAATAAGGTTTCGACCAGTGGACTTGTCTTTGTCTGGACAAAGCGTTCATCATTGTCGAAAGTGTAAATAGAGCTTTTGCTCCGAGAAGGAAACCCCGTCACGGGGAGGAGGGCATAATGTTGGAAGGATGTTGGGATAGGAAGCGTGAAAATGTGTTGCTCAGGCAAGTTGGCTGCAACAGGTGGCATTTGAGATTGACTGGAAAAACTGTCATAAAGCAGTTGAGCAGCACTACAGAACAAAATGTGCGGTGAAAAAATAAACTAAAAAGGGAGTTACTAGTTCATGTTTTCCATCCTGCCACCCTTTCGACGTGACACTCTCCTCCCCTTCTTCAGAGCTTCCTCCTTGGAGCAAAATTCCTATTTAAGCACCCACCAGTGATAATACAGATTGAAGCGCTTTCTAACGGACTGTGTATTTGGGTCAATTCTTGATCCGTATACTATTTTGTGCTGTTATAGATGAGTTATTTAAGCACTTAGGTTTTCATATGTGAAACAGCGAACTTTTTCATTCTTTGAAGTTATCAATATTATGTTTTCTCTAGATAAATGTCCGTATTTGCCTTTTGAAGGGTAGCACATTAAAATAATGAAGAACTTCAAAAAGCAGCAGGAAAAGTGCTGCTAAATTTCTGCAAGTCATTTTTCTTTATGCCTGCATAACTTATGTAGATTCATGTTTTTGCTGCTTTGTCTTTGTGAATGGTTCGAATATTTAAGGGAAACATGACGTGGGAAAGCAAAAAAGCAAAAAATGTTTAGTGATGCTCTTTTGTGTGTGCATGCTTGTATACATGCATGCGTGTCTGACTGCTAAGCCTTCATTAGTACAGCAGGATATGTACATTCTTAATAACTGACTAGGAAAGGACAAGTTGAAAGAAGTTAATTGATAGTAGTAATTGAAAACGAGAAGTGACTAATAAAGGCTGTTCATTTAACAAAATGCTTCTTTCAAAGCAGGTTTAGTGTAGCAACACAGCTGGCACTTTCCTACATCGACGGTGCACCCGGGTTTTGGTGGGAGGAAAAGCAGCATTGTCATTCTCATGCTAACTGAAACTAAACTAGCTTAACCACTTTTGCGCCCTTAGAGTGTACAGAAGTGTCAAACAGTGATCAGTGTAATTTTACATTAATGTGCAGGAGCTAGCAGCTGCAGCACTGGCGGAGCAGGCCAAGCAGTTGGGGCAGGGAAGTGCGCCCCAGAACGACTACCACGAGAAGTACGAGAAACTGCTCGGCCGAGAAAGCGGGAAGGAAGCAGCGAAGATTACCACCCCGAACAAGCAGTTTGGCTTTGGTAATCACTTCTTAAACCATTTCATCATTATTGGAGTGCTGGCCCAGCCTAAAGTGCTAACCTCGAGCGCTCTAACCACTCAGCCGCTGCAGCGAGGCAAATTCAGGAATGTATTATGCCAATACACATTTTGGATTTTTCCTACTGCCCAGGTTCTTGCACGTGTGCTCTGTTTCGGTTGTGTTTGCTTTCAGTACACATTATTGACGCTTGGAAAATGTGCGCGGTTTTCCGCACTGTCAGTGTCAGCAACGACAACCTCCATCAACTTTGCACCAACAGCACCATTTAAGAGAGTCAGGCAGGACAGGCTTTGAAGAATTGTGAGCAGAAGGGTAAAAGGTTTTCCGCTGAAGAGTCATCTGGACGCAGGCAAATGTATGCGCAGGGCCGACTTCAGCTTGGAGGTGAAAAATGGGCCAGTGGCTGTCAGTTTGCCTATTCTTCTAGCATCACCCATCGTAACACATTATGTAGGCATTACTTTTGCCCTGCGCAACCCACATCATCCGTCAGTTAAACTCCACAGGTGGTAATATTTCTCATGATAGAGGCACTGAGATGGGATTGGATGACATCTAGAGGAATGACATCATGGCAAGAAAAAAATGTGAGGGGTCCTTTTGCTTTTGCAATCTTCTAGCTGTTCTTCGCTCCTTTGCATGCAGTAGTGACAAATAAATTGCGTTGTTCTCCTCTCTGCATGGGTCGTTTGTCCAAGTCGTGTTGCTTGAGGCATTTACAAAAGAGTCCCTGTCATATTGTTGGAAATTGTTAGTAGGGATTATAGTTTTTGCAAGAAATGGCAATTTCGGCAAAGCTCGTGAGCTCTGCAGAACTCGACAACTCGATGACAAAATATTTTGGGTGAAATGTTCGTGCATTTCGATATCGCTAGACGGAGCCATTATGCTTCTGCTGTTTGAATGGCATTGGCAAAGCGACTAAAATGTAAGAAGCTGATTGACAAAGGCCTACGAACTTTGAAGTCGGAAACATACGACAGCAAACAAGCTTCATTTCATCAAGCTAGTAGCTGTGGTATCCAAGGCAATGTGGACTGTTACGGACAAAAGGAAATGCAAAAGAAACCTTGTGACCACCAGAACCAAATATTAGATAATTTCACACTTCTATTGTACGAAACAAGTTTATACGTTTTGATGACATGAGCACTAACAAACTTTAGTGAAGCACGCCCAGCACTTGTGATAATGCATTGCTGTACACTGATCACCATATGGTATTTACCTACGACCACCAAATAACTCATAGTTGAATTTCTTCTCTCTCCTGTTTTGATTTATAATTGCATTGACGTCAGAGTGACATATAGGTCTTGTGAGGGGTGGAAAACGATATAATCATTGCACCTTTACTTCTTGTAATTTCAGCTTTCAAAGCAGGCTAGTTTTAGTGTTTTACTGAACCAAAATGACAATAGAGTGATTATATTACAGTTTTTTGTTTGTTTGTTTTTTTATTTTCATTTCTCGTGTGACCTACATGTTGCTTTGACTTATAGCCATCGCTCGGCCATTGAAGCCAAAATAAGTGAGAGAACAAAAAGGCATTTATACATTATTTAGTGATTGTAAACAAATACCATGGGGGTGATCCATGTACAGTAATGCCATCATTAACAAGAAGAAAACATGCAGCCGAAATTTGATGTTTATACTCCTTTCTGCATGACTGTAATGTACAATTTTTCCCCTTCAAGTCTTATGCTTTAGAATGCTCCTCACATTATGTTTGGAATTCAGCTATAAACATAGCGCAATTTGTTTTTCTTGATAACATAGCAAGCTCACCCACTACACTTATGAACTTGGAAAATTAGAGAAAGAAGGTGACTTGGGCTGTTGAGAAAGAAGAGAACACAGTGAAAGATATGTGAAGAGTAAGAAAAGTAAAAAAGGGCAAACGAGCACAGAACTCAAGGCAACAAGTGTCAGCGCAGCAGCTACTGCTGTTTGAAAAGTCCTATGTGTTATTAACATACAAGAAACCTTCGCAGCATTTGATCCTCTTATATCCACCTCTTAAGCATTGCCTATCGAATAAAGATGCTAACAAGCTCACGACAAAGCTACATTTGTGCATAGCCATTGGGTATGGTTGGCCTCAACATTTTCACCTCTGGATGTAATCGCAATTTTTTTTTTACATTTCCATAAAGACTGAAGTTCTCCACATTCATTTTAAATATACGCACACACAGTATTAGCAGTGGCAAAATATATTTTAGCTTTAAGTAATGCCAGCAGTAACTCTGTAGGTTTTCTTTTGTTGTGATGTCGTACTATTCAGAAACGAAAATAAGCAGCGAAACCTTTATGATTTTATTCCACTCACGGGCACAGGATTGTGCATCATGCATCTTCACTTGAATCATTTGGTCGCTATAGGAGCGCGCTGTCAAACATGCATCATTCTTTGAGTGAATTGAAAATATCGAGCACTACCTGTTGTTTAATTGCAGCAGCCACCTTGGATTTACCGAAAGTACATTTGAAGTACCGTCTTTTCTCTCATATAGGTCGTTCCTTTTTTTTTTTTTTTTTTTTTTTTTTTTTTTCAGAAATGTTACCCATTATTAGTTATCGACCTATATTCGCGACCAAAGTGAACACAAGTAGCGAGCTAATGGAGTTATTTTGTTGCGCCCGCCGTTCAAGCAGCGCCTGCTACACTGGTGCTGTACTTACCGTATTTACTCGAATCTAACGCGCACCTTTTTTCCGATATATCGTGTCCAAAAATTGGGCGCGCGTTAGAATCGAGTACGACCCTAAATCTCCGATATCATATCGCCATCGGCATTTCAAAATGGCCGCCTGGTATGCACTTCGAGCCTACTAGCTGGTCTAGCTGTCTATGCCTAGCTGCAGTAGCGTCCTTTGTGTGCTTTGGTACATGTGCTTTGGTTAGCCTACCCGTTTTCTGCGATTGACCAACCAGTATGGACGTGCCGAAGATTTGTCGAGTTCATCATGATGCCGCATTTAAAAGGAAAGTCATCGTGTGTGCAGAGACGGACGGAAATCGGGCCGCATCACGCGCATTCGGAGTTCCGGAAACATGCGTGCGGGACTGGCGCAAGCAGAAGGAAAAGATTTTCGGCAGCAAGGCTACACGAAAAGGTTTCAGTGGACCGAAGCAGGGCCGGTTCACCGAAATAGAAGAGCGGCTCACAGAATATGTTCTAGAGCAGCGAGCGGCGCAGCGGCCAGTGACGACGGACCTGCTCAAAGTCCGGGCGATGCAGCTAGCCCTACAAACAGGGCTAACGCGGAGCGACTTTAAAGCGAGCAGGTGCTGGCTGTCTAATTTTATGAAGAGAAAAGGCTTTTCTCTTCGAAGGCGGACAGGGATATGTCAGAAGTTGCCTGAAGAGTACGAAGAAAAGCTGCACAGTTTTCAGCGGTTCGTTCTAAGTTTGCGCCGCAAGTACGGCTACCACCTCGGCCAGATTGGAAATGCCGATCAGACACCGCTGTACTTTGACATGCCTGCCACCACAACCGTTGAAAAGAAGGGGGCGAAGCAAGTGCGCGTGTTGTCTTCCGGCCACGAGAAAACACGCGTCACCACAATGCTTTGTTGCACCGCGGATGGACACAAGCTGCCCCCGTATCTCATATTCAGGCGCAAGACGCTCCCGGAAGGAATCGTGTTTCCGAGTGGCGTGATTGTGCGCGCCAATGAAAAAGGTTGGATGACAACGGACTTGGTCGCCGACTGGATCGATAACGTCTGGCGCAAGAGACCTGGCGGCAGTTTGGGCCTGCGTGCGATGCTTGTGCTCGATGCTTTCAAGTGCCATCTCGACCAACGCATCAAGGACAAGCTCGCTGCGTGCAACACCGACCTTGTCGTGATACCAGGTGGCATGACATCGCAGCTCCAGCCGCTCGATGTTTGCTTGAACAAGCCAGTGAAAGATAGGATTCGGGCGCTGTACACCGAATGGCTTGTGAGTGGCTGCCATGAATTCACTCCCAGCAACAGAATGAAGCGTGCCTCGCTGCAAGAGTTCACTGGATGGGCGAAAGATGCGTGGTGCACGATACCGTCTGCCATGGTCATCAAGGCCTTTAAAAAATGTGGCATATCGAATGCCATGGACGGCACCGAGGATGAGATGCTTTGGTCCGTCAGCAGTGACAAGGAGTTGTCTGACAGCGACGACGAGTGAACCTTGTGCCGGCATAGTGACAATCTTGGCAAGATAAGCCGTTTCCTTTTGTGTGTGTGTTTTTTAGTGCACCGAGATTAAATCTTTGCTTTTCCAAACGAGACAAAGTTGTATTGCTGTATGAAAGCGTTAGGTGCGCGGTACTCTTTTTCGCGGAGAACGGGTGCGCGTTACAATCGGAGCTTTTTTTTTTTTCCGGGGGTGGGGGTCACGAAAAACGGGTGCGCGTTACAATCGAGGGCGCGTTAGATTCGAGTAAATACGGTATATATGTTCTCAAGTAAATACACACAAAAAAAGGTAACGGAAAAATTCAATTCATAAAGGTTGCGCTAACGTTCACTTTTAGGTTGTCTACTCTGCAGGCTTCATGCGAGGCTCGTATACCAGTCACCCGGAATGCCTGTTTTTGTTTTTTCCCTCTGCGTTGCCGTTTTGCAATCGCATTTGCAGTTGTGCGCTTGAGCGACGATGTCACGTAGACAGAGCTACACCGCTGAGTTCAAGCAACAAGTGGTTCTTTTTGCAGCTCAGCGTGAGTTCGACGTAGATGAAAAATTGATTAGGGATTGGGGGAAACATCAGGACCGACTGTTTGCTTGCAACAAGCACAGGCCACACAGACCAGCAACCACGAGGTATGACACTCTCGAAAAGGAATTGAGGATTCATGTGGAAGCGGAGCGTGCGAGGGGTATCCAGGTGTCATGCAAAGACATACATATGAAGGCTTGGCAATTGGTGCAGCGAGATGGGATGGGTCGGTCAACGTTTAAAGCGAGTCTGGGTTGGATACAAAAGTTTATGCAGCGCTACAGACTCTCCGTTCGTCGTAGAACAACCATCTGCCAGCGTTTGCCAGTAGAGTAGGAGGAACGACTGATAGAATTCAAGCGCTACGTTCTGAAGCTCCGGCATGAAAAGGATTATAGCAGATCTTGGCCAGATCGGGAACGCCGACCAAACATCGGACTACTTCAGCATGCCCATTCGTATCACCATAACAACGAACGGAGCAAAAGACGTGTGCCTGTTGGCAACTGGCCACGAGCATACGTCATTTACTGTTATGCGGTGCTGCAGTGCAGATGGCTGGAAGTTGCCGCTGTACATCGTGTTTCGCTGATGTCGTGGTGGTAAAACTTTACTATCCAACAGATGCAGGATAGGTGTCAACCTATCTGCCTACACGGCGGCCTTGAGTCCTTGGACACAGGTATCGTTTTCAGTCAGTCAGATTACATTTAGCAGAGTGTCAGGGGGGGAGCTCAACAGTAGTCTCTCCCAAAATTCTTTTATTTTTGTCTCTTGATTTATATTTTCGATTTTTGGACACATTCATATCATACGTACCAGTACCGCCTTATCCTGGCATAGTTCGCACCTATCTGAGAATTGTTCCGGTTACCACTGGCTAAGGGTAGCTGGATTCGAAAAAGTCCTTGTTTGTGAGCGACTCCAGAGGCTTTCTTGGATTTTATTTAGTTTCCTATCTGCCGGGCGGTATTCTACCTTGTTTAGCCGATAGTACTCAGTAATCTCTTTATAGTTGACTAGCCTCTCCCTGCTCTGAGTGTACTGAGGGTCAGAGCCTACCCGGAAGGTGAGACCGCAGGCAAGCTTATGAGCTCCCTCATTTCCCTGAAGCTGGGAGTGGGCTGGTGCCCATATTAGCCAGATTATTCTGTCATCTTGACAAGTTTTCAGTATCCTCTTTGTCTGTGGAGAGGCCCTCCCCTGAGAATGTTGCATATTGCTGTTTTTGAATCACATATAATTGTAGTAGCCATTGTCCATGAAGTTAAGCTCATTTTGACCGAGCCGCTTATTCTTAGGTTTTGTTCATCGTCTGTCTCTACCGCAACCATAACACGCCTGTCGTCATACTCGGCGGCGTCGACATAGACCACGTCCTGTCTTTCTCGATATATCTTCTGCATCTTTTCTGTCCTTTTCTTCCTTCGTTCCTGGTGATGCTCCGGATGATGCATGTTTCGTGGTAGCGGAGGGATTTTTAGTCTCTTCCTGACTTCCATCGGGACATCCTTCTGGTCCCCTTGGCTTTCATATCGAATGTCTAGTCTTAGCAGTATGCTTCTTCTCGTCCGGCTCTCTGCCAGTATTTCATATTGAGAGATTTGGTTGGCCTCTATCACTTCTGCCAGAGTATTGTGCACCTCCAGCTTCATTAGCCGGTTTGTAGACGTACTGATGGGGAAACCAAGGGCTGTTTTTGTGCTCTTCCTAATGATTGCTTCAATCTTAGCCTTCTCGCAGTTGGCAAGGTGTAAGTACGGGACAGTGTAGGCAGCCATGCTGATGACAAATGCCTGTACAAGTCTTAGGAGGTTAGCTTCTCTCATGCCCGACTTGCGATTAGCAATACATCTAATTAGATGCATCGTTTGTTGAGCGCAGCCTTCGAGTTCCCTTATAGCTTCTTCGTGAAGACCATTTTCCTGTAGCCACATACCTAGGATCCTGATCTTGTCCTCTCTGGGGGTCGGTACTCCATGTGCATTTAGTTCGATTCTTTTTTGTTCATTGTCCAGTCTGCTGCGTGTTGGCTTGTACACGAGCATCTCGGACTTTTCAGGAGAGCATTTAAGGCCTCTAGGGGCTACGTATTCTTCAACTGTTTTCACAGCTGCCTGAAGGGTGTCTTCAATTTGTCTATCACTACTTCCCGTGGTCCAGAGTGTGACGCCTTCTGCGTACAGGCTGCGGTTTAGGCCCTCAATTTCTTCTAGCTTTGATGGAAGCTTGATGAGTGCAACATTGAAAAGCAGGGGTGAAAGGACTGAACCCTGGGGTGCTCCTCTGCTGTCCGGCGTAAGTTTGTCCGACTTCTGTTCTCCAATTTGGATTGTTGCTTCTCGCTTTAAGAGAAAGTACCTTACATAGTTGTACGTTTTTTCATTTGCGCCGAGATCTTGTAGGTTTTCTATTTTCTAGTATTGCTTTGTGTTTGACGTTATCAAAGGCCTTTGCTAAGTCCAACCCCAGGATAACTCGCGTATCTTTAATATGCGCTTTGACGATCTGGTGTTGGATTTGCAGCATAATGTCCTGGGTCGACAGACCAGGTCTAAAGCCAATCATAGAGCTTGGGTATAGTTTGTTGTCTTCCATGTATCTGTTTAGTCTTGTCTGGATAACATATTCCATGCGTTTCCCCACGCACGATGTCAAAGAAATTGGTCTTAGACTTTCAGTCTGTAGATTTTTGCCAGGTTTGGGGATCATGACGATCTGCACTGTCTACCAGACGTTCTTATTGTTGCCAGCAATCTTGCATGTATCTTGCGAGGGCAGGGTTTGAGTTATCTTCCAGATTTCGCAACATTTTGTTGCTCACTCTGTCTGGCCCCCGCTGCTGAAAGCGGACAATTTCAGCCCTGACTTCTGTGTCTTCTGTGGGTCTATCCAGGTCCTGATTTGGCAGTCCGTGATAGTCTGGGAGTGCTTCAGGGACAGGGGCTCTCACATAGCGTGCCTGTATTTCTTCAAGGAGTTCCTTTTCCAACCATTGTAGGAACTGGCAATCTTTCGGATGTTTTTTTTCTGCACTGGCTTGCAACCTTTCGGCTCCAAGATTGGCAGCTACTACGCTACGTAGTAGCTGCCAATTTTTTGCTAGTCCTATAAATCTTTCCATGCTATTGCATGTAGATTCCCGATCTTGTCTACATAGCTGAAGTGCGTATTCTTCTATTTCTTTGTTGAGTCGGGCCAGTCTATGGCGTACGGTTCTGTTCTATCTTTGTTGCTTTAGCTTCTCCAATCCCTTTTTCGCTTGTCATAAGTGCAAAAGACAGCTGTCTACTTCCTCCAGACCTGCTTCTTCGGGCACCTCTGTGGTTGCTTCTTTAACATTTGCACGAAGCGCTATTGTCTACTCTTCTATATTTGTTATTTCTCCACTTTCTATTTGGCTTCTGATTTCCCCAAAGGTTTCCCACTCCACTAGTGTCGCCTTCTTGCCTTTGATTCTTCGTGGACCTCCTTCCACCACCGTTTCAATGATGTTGTCACTGCCCAGGTTTTCAGGAGTGTTACAACATGTGGCGTCTTCTAAATGGATGGGAAAGGTGAAATCCGGAGAAGTGTCTTCTGTCACACTGTTTCCGCTTCGGGCTGGGTTCTGTGGATCCGTTAACAGCGTTGGACCTGCCTGTTGCGCGTCTTGCCAGAGGATACGGCCCTTCATATCTTTTCACCTGTAGCCCTACGCTGGGTGTGGGGCGTTAAAGTCGCCTACTCAGCTTTTGGTTGTTGGCAATTTTCAGTCTTGGAAAAATGTGCCGAAGATGCATTCAGGATGAAAAGGCTTCCTTCTGTCTTCTTGTGGTATCACCAAAAGACAATTCTAAAGAATGAACCATTCCCGGAAAAAGGGACCATCTGAACCAATGAAAAGGGATTCATGAACAAGGAGATGGGTAAAGAATGGTTCTAGTCTGTTTGGATGAAGCGACCAGGTGCCGACTTGGGCCTTCCAAACATGCTCGTCTTGGAATTGTTCAGAGGCCGCATTTTCCCGGGCGTCAAGGAAGCCATACAAAATTCAGGCATAGACCTAATCGTCAACCTGGCAGTATGACATCTCAGTTACGACCCCTGGATGTCACCGTAATCAAACCCCTTAAGGACCGCATCGCCAAATATTACAGAAAATGACTCCCGAAAGACAATGCAGCCATGACGCCAATGAGACGCCGCAAAAGGCCACGCTCAGCGAAGTCGCGGCATGGGTCAAGGATGCATGGGAGGATCTTCCAGTGGAGACTATCAGGACAGTGTTAAAAAAATGCTGCATTTCTAATCCACTGGACAGCAGCGAGGACAACATCATTTGGGATGCCGAGGTCGCCTGTGAAGCGTCCCAAGAGGAAACCTTTCCCAACAGCTCCAACGAGGATGTGGTTTGTGATAGCAACTAGCGGTATTTAGTGGCCAGGTTAATTGTGAATAAAGGTTTGTCGTCTGCACATTCTTCCGTCTTTCAAAAGATATGGGTCGACTTATATTCGAATAATTCTTTTTATTCCTCGACGAGCCCATTGTGTAGGGGTCGACCTATATGTGAGTAAATATGGTACGCGAGACACTTTTTAAAAGAATCAGATTTTATGTCTGTTTTTGTGTGCGATGTTTTATTTGTTGCAGAAAATCATGATTTTTTTTTTCCCCCCATTTCATGGAACATAAGATTTTTGAATGTGTAAAATGAGGGTCCTTAGGTAATACACATTTGTCGACAATGAATGGCGGTGTTCATATTACTCTGGGAAAAACTTGTAACCTAGAGATGTAGCCCCACCGCTGCATAGCATGCACCGTGCCAGCATGTAAGTCTGCTCCTGCACAGTCCACCTTTTGTTTCCTTGAAAAAATCAGAAGTCACAGGGAGCTATGCTGAGGTTGATACTAGCGAGTTACATCTCCCACGTTTGTGCCGCGAAATTTATACAGCCTATCAAAAGCTATTTTCAAAACACTCAGAGTCTCAAAATTCCAAGCAATCCTTGTTTGATAATGCTCGCATTAATCCTGTATATTTCTGTGTTGAAATGTGCTGTTCCTCTTGTTTCAGTGCCCAGCCAAAACAAAAGGGATGTCAGGACCATCGAACAAGCACTCGCTGACATCCGGGCCAAGAAGAAGCAAAAAACTGATGGCCCTAGCTCAGAAAAACCAGAACAGGAATGATTTTTTTTTTTTTTTTTTTTTCTAGAGCACAGCAGCATAGACAGTTGAGCATAGTTTGGTTCACATGTCCTTACCTCTAAGTGTACTGTTAACCATTTTATGGTACAGTGCTTGTTTTGCTTTAGGTGTATTTGCAACGCACATCATCATTTGACATCTTTTATGGATTGAAATTAATGCTATTTTGACTTAGTAGCACACTCTCTCCCAGCAAGTAATGTCGTCATGAAAGTGCTGAAGACTACATTGCAGTGAGTGGCTCGTGTTAAGAAGAAGCAGGGGACATGGGGGAGGAGTCAGCCCATAGTTGCGGTTGTCACAAAAGTATACATTCATGACCATTGTGTAGGCAGTGTATTGAAGAACACATTTGGTATTTGTTTGCATTCTTTTTTTTTTTTTTAATTCACACTACTCTTTTTCGTGAGCCATACTATCTGTTAACAACAGTACAAAATTAGTGGCCACAAGGAAGGTATTTTGAACCATAGTGTACTCTTATTCCTCTTGGAGTTTTGGGTATTGTTTGTTGCAAGGAAACTTATGTGCTTCAGATAACGTTGAAAGCCATGCGAATAGATCAGATACTGTCACATGCTTTGTTTGAAATCACTATGTTCCAAACTGGGGCATGAAACGAAAGGTATTTCAAATATATTCGATTGGGGCTCTTCCAGCAAACATTGTGCAGTAGTAAAAACTGCTTTTGTCATTATTTGGATTGACTAATAGCACCATTGCAAGGTGTGGAAAGAGGTGGTTGGTTGTGCACTTCATATAAGAATTTGATAGTGCAGTTCCTCAGCTTGGACTTGAATGCAGCATGGATGCTTTTGTAAATGTTGAATTTAGCATTTTAGAAAATCATCTGTCCTCGTCTGTGGCATTGACATAAACTCTTTAATGAAGAACAGAGAATTTAGCTGGTGGAAGAATATGCCCTGCCAGCTAGCTTGTCCGAAGCAGTGCGATATGCCTGTAGGTTTCTGTTAGCACCGTCTTTTTATCTGTACATATGGAACGAAAAACATTGTTATTTGTATTATGCCCACGAACATTGCAAACGCACACTGTTGAAATCCTTTCGTAAGCTATTCAAGTGGTGTGGTTGATGCAATTTTTGTCGTTAACTATGTACATTGCACAGAAATTCCTGTAAATATATGTTTTGGTCTGGCATTGTTTTTTGTGTTTACTTAAAGTGCTTTCTGTTTTTAGCACAGAATGTACTTAGTAGTGCAGAATGTAGTGCAGTATGCACTGAAGTAGCCAATGAAAAACTTGGAAAGCTTGTAGCATGTGGGATATCACTTCAGGGTTAGGGATCTGTGATGTGTTGCTGCAATTCTGTGCTGCATGGTTGACCCATTGCAATGGAAGCCTGCAAACGTTCGAAGCCAGTGCATAAACATGTTTTCCTACTTTATAGCATGGTCTGTTAACTTCAAAGAAATGTTGCCTACTCAGGCTTGTAGGCAACGCAGTTGATAACGAAGCATCTGGGGCACCTAGGTTTAGAGCACTACATCCTGGGCCCATAATTTTAGTGTCCACAAAATGGACGTGTCTGAACAGGTGTGATCTAACTGGACATGTGCTCTTGCTGCAAAAAAAAAAAAAAAAAATTGCCGACGATTACGTTACTTTCTAATGCGAAATTTGAGCGGAAGTTTGAGCACAGCTCATCAGCTGTTTCACCTTTTCGTTAGATTGAAGCAAAGATTTCGAGCAAGACACGTATGTACAATTACAGAGCTTTTTTTTTTTTTTTATTTTTCACGCGTATTCCTTCAAGTAACACTCCACTAACAGTTCTTGGCTGTCATGAAAGAAACTTTGTGGTCGGAGAAATGAGAGCAATTATCAGGAGGTTGCGGGAGGCAGCGCGTGGGCCCATAGGAACGTTGCGCGACGAACAGATAGCAGCGACTGACTGACGCCGCTTGCGAGTGAGAACATCAGCCGGCGTTTCGGTAGGTGCATCTACACGACGGGCCACGGACCTGTTTCGGTCCGCGGACCAAGCGTCACGTGACGTCCCACTTCCGGTTTATGAGGTTCGCGCCAGGTCCGCGGACCGGAGCGGGCGAAAATGACGGCATTTTTCTCGGACCGCGGACCACGGGCCTGGCGGCGCCTGTGAACGGAGGAGGCGCGTTGGCTCCCGATGAAAGCGCGTGAGCTAGCCCATATCAACAACGAACTTTGCGCACGTTTTGAAGAGCACCAAATAACAGGCAGTGTGTAGAGTTGCGTCCGACGGTGTATTTATAAAGCCTTTGAGCACCGCGCACCACGGCGTGCAGCACTACGTACTGCTGCCCCGTTACGTCCCGGACGATTCTTTTACAGCGGTGTGTTTAGTGAAAAGTGTCAAAAAATTACCCATGATTACGTTACTTCCTAGCCGCTCTCCGGAACCTTAATTGTAAAGGTCTCCGGAGACGGACGAAAGACTCCTCAAAAATTTTACGAACACAATGTTGTGCCCGGCGGTCGAAGCACTTCAATACAGACTTTGATGGGGGCTGCAGCTTGTGTGGAGCGACTTTTTCAGACGTTTTCCACAAGGTCTGGGCCTGTCCATCCAATCCTCACCGTTCCCAATCCTTCATTACCCATCCTTCTATGGAGGTCTGAGAGGCGGCGCTGCTCAGCTGCCATGACTTTAGCCATGACCTACAGCCCCAGCAGACCTTGGTCGCCAGGGCACCATTGGGGCTCCGGAATAGGAGCTCCACCTAGATTTGTGAGGGCCTTGTCCAACAGGGCCTCGGTCCAAACACCTTGTACAAAAGAATAAATAAATGTTTGTCACGCTCCATTAGAGCGAGCGCCACCGACGCCTCTTCTTTAGTGACTGCGCTGCAGAGCGCTTCCTCATTTATTTCAGGAGTGGTGTAAGCGCAGCTCAGCTGCCTCTACACCCTGCTTCAGAAATCCGCCGCTCTGATTTCGTGCTCGGAGGAAAACAGCAACACGAAATGTACGGTATCGTAAAAACTCTCGCAATGTCAGATGGGGCATCGGAGTGCCGTGCGTGCGACAAGGCCGCACTCTCAACAGATGCCTATATTTTCATTTCCACCCTCTTGCGCTCTACGGAGCTCCTCGGCCGTTGTGTGAGCCGACCTCTACGTAGCGGACGGATTCACGAGCCTTGCGCTAGGACTAATATCGCACTCGCAGCATTGCGAAATACTCGCTCGCGAAGACCGTCCGCGTGCCTCCGCCCTCAATTATGAGAATGCGGCATTTTAACTGATTAATTTCCCCCGTTATCTATAGTGAATCTCGCCGAATAACCTTCTCACCAGAAGCTCCCGCCAGCTGTCCCTCAAAACGTCCGGGGACAGGCGTTGGATCTTCGGGAGTGTTATCTCCAGTGCCTGGTGGATTGAGGCCAGGCTAATCTCAAGCGTGCAGGGTCCATTCTCCACCTACTTTGGTAGGCTGACCGCCCGAGGGAGGCGTTCAAGCGCGCTGACACGGGTGCATAGTCGCTGATATGCTGAACCACGGGCAGTAGACTAAGAACCTCGCAAGCACGGAGGCGTGGTTAGAGGGCGGGTGACAGATAAACCCGGTCGAGACTGCTGGCAGAGGCTCCGCTCTTCCACGTAGCCACAAAGGCGTCATCATATAAACGTATACCCATTTTATTCGTCCCCTCGAACTGAGAAGAAAAAAAAACATAAAAAAATTGAGGGGGAGCCCGGACCAGCAAAAGCTTTGCCAGGCTTAAACCAATTAAAAATAAATAAAAACGAGCAGCAGCTCGAGATAAAAAAAAAAAAAAAACTTTTTAAAAGCGATAGAAGGTATTCAAAAAAAACAAAAAAAAAACAAACAAACGAGGTCCATGTCGAAAGGTGGTCCACGCTGGTTTAAGAAGAATAAAAGGAAAACCCCAGAAGGTAGCATCCAGACCCACGTGTCAATGAGCCTGAGCAATACCACCTAAGGTGGTGTTGGCCTGAGCCGCTCTACTAAGCGGCGGAGTTCCCGGGCGTGGTGGCCAGGTCCACGAATGTCTCGCGAAGAATCAACACACAGTTGAAATCGCTGATGAACAGGGAGGTCTGAGACCACCCCCACCGGTAATTAATAGGTGCCTGAAATCCCCTACGCTCTAATGTATGAGGAATGCATGAGTACGAAGCATAGGCTACCATTTTCTATTTTTGTCAGAGATTTTCAGATGATTTCAATTCTCTATTTTTCCGCAATTGCTCTTTAATAAGAACCATTAACATGTTTTCTAAAACTCGGGGCGGAGAACTGTAATTTCTTCCCTTCGTAAAAAATGATGTGCGAAGCAGGCCACCAGTCGCTTCCTTTCTTTCTCCCTCTATTTCCCTTTCCACCTCTGCTCGAATAACTAGAGACTCCCTTCCTATGGAGCCAGACTTTAAGCACTGCCGACGAGTACGCAGTGCACATTTGGGTCAAGGTGGGCACTTTTTTCTTTAAAAGAAGTTATTGGTTTGGCTGCGTCTAACCGGAGCATAAACATTAACACAGTGACTCTTACGGCTTTCTAGGAAAACATAATTATGGCGCGTCTATCAAGGCCAATCGTGCAGTGAACACTTCTATTCTTCGCGTCAATACTTCGCATCAGCAAACACTGGTTTTTTATTATGTGTAGTGACATCTTTTACTCTCATTTTTCAAATGTTTCATTCTCATTTAATTGTTCAATTACTTTAAATTTTAAAATTAACATCGATTATTGGGTTCTCATTCCAAGCATCTTGACACCTTTGATCTGTGGGTGATTCCTCGGCCCGAGGGAGACACAAGACACGCACGCACAGCGGGCCGTGAAACAAACATCTTTATTTCACAGAAGGCAGGCAGGTCCATCCACAATAAAGGAGGCTATGTCCAGGCAGATCCGGGGGGTCAGGGGTAGTCGTCGAGAGAGCAGCCAGGGAGCGGGAAGCAGGAACCAGAAGAGGGAGCGAGGTGCCGGCGCGCCTCTGGCTGCGCTGCCTCGTGTGTGGAGCAGGGCCCCACAGATCCCGCCTTTTTCCAAATTTTCCTTTTTAGAGCGCAGCTCTTTGGCGCCCGTTCCTGGGTTTCGCGGCGGCGTCGGCGTTGTCCCTCGTAACCAGCTCCACTTTCACTCCCACCTTCCTTCCCTTACGGCGCGGTTGCTGTGTCCACAGAAAACGAGTGAGACAGATACTGCGCCTTTCCATTCATGTGAACCAATTATGAAAGGCACGCTTCACAGCTCAAGTGGACTTTCACTCTCACCTTCCTTCCTCCCCTTACGGCGCGATTCAGGTGTCCACAGAAACAAGTGTGACAGATACTGCGCCTTTCCATTCATGTGAACCAACTTTGAAAGGCACGCTTCAGAGCTCAAGTGGACTTTCACTCTCACCTTCCTTCCTCCCCTTCCGGAGCGATTCAGGTGTCCACAGAAACAAGTGACCAACACTTCGCCTTTACATTCGTGTGAAGCAATTATGAAAGGCACGCTTCACAGCTCAAGTGGACTTTCACTCTCACCTTCCTTCCTCCCCTTACGGCGCGATTCAGGTGTCCACAGAAACAAGTGTGACAGATACTGCGCCTTTCCATTCATGCGAACCAACTTTGAAAGGCACGCTTCAGAGCTCAAGTGGACTTTCACTCTCACCTTCCTTCCTCCCCTTCCGGCGCGATTCAGGTGTCCACAGAAACAAGTGACCAACACTTCGCCTTTACATTCGTGTGAAACAATTATGAAAGGCACGCTTCACAGCTCAAGTGGAAGACGCGACCACAAATGGTGCACACTGCAAAGATAATTCACGAATAATGCGAGCGCCCACACCGAACTGCAGGGTAACATGTGCAGTAACCGAGAATTCACACACTCACAGAGAAAAGCATCATATTTTGATGTAGCTTGCTTATATACACCTAGTTCACGACGGTAAAAAAAAAAAAAAAACTTCGCTTTTCAAAATATGTCTCGAATGGCATCGTTCCAGCATTAAGCTCTTTGGCGCCTGTTCCTGGGTTTCGCGTCGTCGTCGCCGTCGCCATTGTCCCTCGTAACCAGTTGTCTGTAATTGTACATATATGTCTTGCTCGAATTAGTTGCCTAAATCTATAGAAAAGCTGAAACAGCTGACGAGCTGCGCTCAAATTTCGCATTAGAAAGTACCGTAATCGTCATTTTTATTTATTTCATCTAATTGTCCAATTAACGCCGTCAACGTCTTTAATTAGGAAATCAAGCACTGTATTTTCATTCTAGGCGCTTCAAAACCTATGAACCCTTTTTCATTTTCATAATTGTTGCTATTAATTGACCAATTATGCACTCTAGATTTTCTCAGTTGACATCAGGGAGCATTGGCATTACATTCTGAGCATTGTAATACTTTTGAAGCCCCATTTTTTCCTTTTTTTTTCATTTTGCCAATTATATCAATTATTTGATCAATTACACAAATATTTAGCATCGTCGAGCATTGTATTTTAATTCTGAGCATTCGGCTCCTTTGAACCCCCTCTTCTCATTTTTTATTTTATTTTTTAATTAGTTACAATGATTTCATAAACTCGTCTCCTGTCGCATACCAATCAACCATCACGGACTAGAACTATAAATTAATATATGACTTTTTACGCAGCCCTCGATTATTTCTGACCCGCGGCATTGACAACTACGACGCCGACGGCGTTTGGGGCGAGCGAACTTAAAATTTCAAGAGGGCATTTTGGACCACTAAGTGCGGTGAGGCGAAAGCCATTATAGTGCGGTGGATCGTAGCCCCCCACTACGATACTTCTATCTCCCTCTCTTCTTTCACTCCCACCTTCCTCCCTTCCTTTACGGTCGTGGTACATGTGTCCGCGGAGAATTGTGACATATACTGCGCTTTTTCTATCCTATAAATCAATTTGAAGGTGGTAACAACTTGTATTGCCACAAATGCAAGGCATCACTTGGGGCTGGGGCGAGTCCAGGGTGGCTTCCAGTCGGGAGCGACCTCTTGAGCTCGCGTGATTAAGGTCAGTTTGGTTGTTTTTCTTGAACTGGCCAACAGCTTGTCCTATTCCTCCACCGAGGGAACTGGCAAGAGTGTCGTTGGAGGGGGGATGGCTAGCGCATTCCCGTTGTATATGGTCTTGGGTAGCGTTCGTTCCGTCACCACAGTGCTGGCATGCAGGGTTGTATCCGTTTGTAATAAAATGAAGCCGGTAGGGGCTAAGAATGGCTTTTCTTTGTAGGCGTCTGAGTGTCGTAGCTTGCGCTCGGTCCCGGTCAGGGTGAGGGGCGGACTACGTGCATCTTAGCTCGCGATAAAAGTTTGTAATTTCCGCGTATGAGCGCCCTCCCCCCACCCGAACACCCAATTCAATTAATATGGGTATAGTGCTCTAGAAATATGGGTGCCCGCTCATACGGGTGGTGGTGGTAAAAATATTTTAATGAAAATGTTTAGGAGGTTGTAGCGGCGGTTGGAGTCCTCAGTCCGGAACCCCATTGGCGTATACGGTGCTGGCCGCGCTCTTTCGACGAGTTCTTTTTGACCCCTAGCGTCCGAGCTGATCAGAGCTGCCTCCCACCCCTCCTGCATTGACTGGTTATTAATAGCGATAGTCTGATTTCGCTGGTATGCCCACACCATATGGTACAGGTCCGCCTTCTCAGCAGAATTTGCATTGTGAGTCAAATGACTCTGGATCTATTGCGTGTTCACCCAGGCAACGAAACAGCTCACTCTTTTGCTCGAGGATACGTCAGCCGAGCAGAGACTGCTATCGCCTGGGGAGATGCTCGCGAGCGCATGGTATCGTATCACGAAATCTCTCTCCATTACCGTGATCAACAAACCATCTAGCCTCCTCCTCATAAATCTCGCACTAAGCTACAACAGGTGACATGTAGCCAGCTTCAGTCCTGTACATTCCCATCGCCTGCTTTCTTAGCTTTGATCCATCCAGGACTGTTCTCGCCACAGTGCACCCTGTGTGGTGCACCGAAAGCTGATTTTGAACACATTATGATCAAATGCTCGGAATACCACCCTCCAGCCACTTGGCAACCCTCCGACCTCGAGCGATGGGAGGTTGCGGTGTCCAGCTCTGGCTCGGCCGTCCAAAAGCGGCTGACTGACTGGGCTTTGGGAGTCGCTGGGAAGCACCAGCTTCCGGCCACAACACGTAGCCAAGAGCCGACCCGTCATTACTATGTAATAACTTAAGGCTCCCAACATTGCATAAAGTTCTTCACCACCAGACTACCGAGTGTAATAGACTCAGAGCATAACCGCCGAGATGGGGCCTATGCAAGAGTTCAGTCAACGGGAACCAACAGAAGAGGATCTGACTCTCATTGCTAAACATAGAGGACCACAACAAGCTGTTGTTGTTGTGGCTGTAAGAAGAAGGAAAAGAAAATGCATGGGCCTGCTACTGGCTCTGTAACTGAGCCACCTCCGCTGCCTAGTGCAGACAGAAGAGAAAATAGAGAATAAAATACGGAAAAATTTCGACCACCTGGGGATGTTTGACGTGTGCTGACATCGCACAGCACTAGCAGCGTTGGACTTGGTCAGTACTGGGGAGGGAGACCTCCTGGAAACACTGAGTGGCGGTGGCACTTCTTTTGTGTTACCAGCCAAATTTCCCCCTTATCAAAATTGTGTGCCACTGTTCTTCATGCAGCGTTCCGAGGGGTGTCATACCATTTCACTTTCTAACTGGCATGAATCTGCCTGTCTAGTTTGTGATATAAATTCGAATCGACACTGTATTTTCTCTCCAATCACCTTGCTTCCTTAATCCCTTCTCTTCAACACGCGACCTGTTGTGTGCATAAGCGCGTGGTGATGTGTGCATAGGCACGCGCAGGGTTATGCATAAGGCGGTGCCAAGTTTCGCCGCAGCACAGCTGCATAATGTTCAAGATGGCGGATATAAAAAACGTCTCCCGCGAGAATTTGGTCTCGATTCCTTCAAAGTGTGAATAATGGGGCAAAAAACGATCTTTGGTCGCCGGCTTTCCTGGGGTAAAGGTAGCAAGTAAACAGTTCTTAGAACGTACGTCACAGGTTCTCGGCCGCCAGTATCGTCAAAATGTCTATATGGTCATAACCCTGCACTTTAAACAATGGCGAACCATGTGCGACAGAGTTAAGGTATGGGGCAGACTTAGCGCCCCCCCCCCCCCCTGTATAATTCAAGGGGACAGCCTCCTTCCCTGCCTCCCCCCCCCTTCCCCTCACCTTCGTGCGCACGCCTGTGGATGTGTGCGTTCTCAAGAATACATCCTGTGGTCTTGTGGTCTAGGCATAGTGAAAATGGGCACACATGTCAGTGATTGTCCAGTGGGCAGCAAGGAAATGTTCTTTTGTACTTCCTCTTTATTGCTTCCGCTGGGGAAGTTAACATCCTTTATTTTATTATTTAAAGGACATTTCAAACTTTCTGAATGTATTCATGCATGCTGAAAAAAGCTCTATGGTGTAAGGAAATATCTTTTCATCGCAGTGGCTGGCATCGTTCCAAGCATGCTGTGTGTGATGCATTGCATAAGTATACAATTTGTTTCTTTGTTTTTATTTTAATAGACAATCCATGCAGTGTTCTAGCCAGGCCACTAAATCTACTGTGTGTTTTGGGTTCACAGTTTTCGCGAATAACTTTTGTATATGCTGTGTTTGGCGATTCACGCGTACATTTTGATTTATTTCAGGGCATCGTCCGATGTATGTATGTGGACAGTATACAAAGAACGCAGAATCTCAGTGGAAAATAAGAAACTCATTTTAAAAGACAAATGAAGTCGATAGCGCAAGTGGAGGAGAAATCACGACATATACATAGGTAAGAGCCGTTCACATTTATGCTATATACATATTTGGCTTGCATACAGTTGATATGGGCAGCGTAGAAGGTACTGGTCTTAGAAAAAGCCTAGTGCAACAGCATGCTCCCGGGACTTCTGTCGCAGGCTTGCCAGGGCCGTGACTGGCATGTCGAATTCCTTGCACATTTGGTTGGCACTTGCTCCTGGAAGAGATCAAAGTGTATGAAGAAATCTGGGAAGATTTAGCTCTGGCCACATACAAAAACAAAAAATAAAAACAAAAGGCTGTTTCTTTCGAGACGATGGGTCTAATAGTACCGTACTTCAGGTGATGGATTCTTTGCTGGCGTGATAATGCAGTTGCTTGGCCTGATAACCTGGCAGTACAGATTGTGTTTTGAAGGCTTCACATATAGATGAGGGGCGACGATATGCGGAAAGATTGTTGCTATGCGCAGTTTTGCGGTGAAGTAATATGGCAGCAGTTATCTTAAGATGGCTTACCTGCTGTGAACTGGCTTCCATATGAAAACGCCGGCTTCACATCCATTCCCATTGCGCCATGAGAGCTGTTGAGGTTGTTGAAAGTGCTTGAAATGAACCCTTCGGTGTTTCCAATCATACCACTGCACAAAAAGAAGAAAAAAGAAGTTTGCCAAGCTTTTAACACTAGATGGGCACTGGAGCGAGGCATGCATTTAAGTACTGAATGTTTCTATATTCTGGTTTCTTGCCAGTAGGCAAGTCCACAGAGAAGCCACGAATTCACTTCAAGAAATTTACAACTACCTTCCGATTCATAATTTTATTCAATTTACAACTACCTTCCTATTCATAATTTCTATACGGCCTACTGAAACCATGAACGAGTTCATGCAAGTGAATTTTAGGTCTTGTTCCTCCAGGACGGTGAGATGGAGAAACAATTGACGAAATATGGATAGCGACACCTGTTGAGATAGCGAATAGATTAACTGATGTTTATATAAAAACTTTACTATATACACAGCACCTAGAGCAAAGCTGCGCAAAGCATGACTCTGGCCACCTCGGCCTAGCCGAGTTGATGACGTGTTAAGTCATAGCTCAGAACTCTCTACTGGGTTCTGGGGCTGAGTTATAATGCATTGGGATCCAACCCACATTTGAATCGTAGCCAATTGCAGCAAGTATCAGAATAATTGATTACTTGCTGCCTGCCACACCCCTTTTGACTTTGATAGTACTAATAACCCTCTCTCGAGAAATATGCCCAAGAAAAAGAGTCTAAAAAAAAAAGCAAAAACAAATGCGAACGGTACGTGACCCGAGCGACCACAGTTGGCCTGCCAAACTACCAAACTCTGTCTCACAACCTCAACTTGTACACGGTCCCCTCTTACAAATAGAGAGGGAAAGTCAAACATGACAACCAAACGGTTCCTTTCGCCCCGTGTCGCCTACACTGCATCTGTTCACTGCAACGCCACGGTTGTCAATGCTAATTTGGCGTTGTCGTTTCGACACATCCTTCCCATACTTCTTGGTGCCATGCACTGCGATAAGTGTCCGCCTTCTTGGCCCGCCGGTCGTCTCAGAATCTGCACCGTCAGTGACTTTCGCTGAAACGATACACAATCCTCTCCCTATCCCCTTTTCCTTCCCGCCGGCCGCAGCTCAAGTGCTTCAGTTTTTTAGGTAGCAGTTGCCGCAGCCGGCAATACTCTTCTCCTTCTTTTTGATTATTTAAAAAAATCACTACCACCACCACACAACGGTCTCCTGCAGGTGCACCTCTCCTTTCCAACCTCGACTCACCAGTCGTATGACCCTGTTGCGCCTGCATGTCATTGCAACGACCTGCGTATGCGTGTCGTTCACCTTGCACCCCGCGAATACCTCTGTGCCGTTAAACCCCTTTTGTATACAATGAATAGGTGAGGAACCACTGTGACCAGAGGCTAACTCTTCACGGTGTCCTCCGCGTTACCGCGTGCCTACACCGACCTTTACAATGCCATTTTGCTATTCCTCTCCTTTGCTTTCAATCCGGATTGAGATAGACCAGTTTCAAAACCTACAAGTCAGCTTCCCTGTGAGGCAGTAATTCATGCACAATGGCGAAAGAACCTGAATCAGGGATAATAGTTAGGTGCAGTGCATGCATCAACTACAGTTCACGCTGCTTCGGATGCAGTCCCCGTCGCACAGGCCACTGTGAGAGAACAGGTTTGCGGGCATTCTTAACGCGGGAATAAAGGGGAATAATAGTAATAGTAATAGTAATATGAGGTAATAGTGCGCCGAAAATGCGCACGCGCGGAATGCTGCCACAAATAGGCAAGGGCACATCGCCTGGCACCCGCCAGGCGATGTGCCAGCACTGTACCCAACTGTTACCCCAAAGTAAGTCTATGCCGCCATTGTGTAGGTATTTCTGCCGTACAGGGAAGCTCAATTGTAGGTTTTGCAGCTGGTCTAATGTACGGACTACTCCTGAGGTGCATTTTCCATATGACAATCATTTGCCTGACAAAAAATTTCTATCAGTGACGAAAAGAAAATTCGCAACATTAATCAGGTGTAAATGATATTTATTTATGACTATATACAAATCTGTGTTTCTTTTTATCAATTTGGTTATATTTGCAAATATCCAGAAGAAACAAGAAATTATTCTCTGTACAAGAGGAGAAGCGCAACTAACATCTTTTAGGCGCATAAGATGACAATACTGCTCAATGAACATGCGCAAGGCGGTAGGTGAACCACAGTAAAAACGTAATTTGAGAATTATTCAAATAACTTTATGAATTTCTTTCTTTCTTTTGCACATGCGGTAAAAGTAAACTGAAGCATTGATACTTCAGGCTGCGTAGCAGGTACACTGTGCAGACCCTGCTACTGGCGCAGCTTAATGACGTCACAGACAGCACCTGGCGATTTTACACGATAAATTTTTACCTTTGGACAGATCATCTACAATTAAACAGTGCCAAGCAATTTCTTCCACCTGGTGTTCTTTTTTGCTAATTCCTTTGCTAAGTACTAACCGGGTTTTCAATACAAGCAATATATCTGTTTGTTTACATAGAAATGAACGCGGTGCGGCAAGAAAAATGACACGAACGGCATAATGCTCATAGTCTGTTCTGCGGGTTCTCTGTCCTTCTCTTATCTGCGCCGACACACTAGTCACAGGTCCCCAATTCATAGTTACCCACACAGGAATGATCGTTTTTAGGTACGCAGAGTAGTGGTTGGTTCGCACCGCACCACTGTTGGCAATGCTGCGAATGGCAGCTCAGAAGGCAGGAGATGATGCCGGTCCTATATGGCGCTACCTGTTGCTCTTGCGTGGTATCGGCGGTTCTTTCTATTTCGACCAGATTTAGTCACGTGGCTGTCTTCGCGCCTCCGAGAGGATTTCCTTTTGTTGTCGACCTATTCGTGCTTGGTGCTCACCTGAAGTTGTCCGAGGCGGCGCCGAAGGCCGCGTGGTGGCCGAACATGCCGGTGGCCGACACCGTCGACGCCTCAGTCCGAGCGGAGAGCGCCGAGCTGACGAGGCCCGCGGCCGGAGACCAGGCAGCCATGTCGTTGGCCGCGCTCAATGCTGGAATGTGGAAGTCCGGCACGCTCAGCGAGGTTGGGCCCCCCGCTGTACCTCCGCTGGCGCTCACGGTAGCCCCGGCACCGCCGGTGCCGCTGCCGGCCAGGAGACCGTATACCTGCGGCCGAAGCGAGAGAAGCTGATGAGGAGGCTGCGCAAGAACTTAAGTGGTAGATATTTTCGCGGGGCCTATCCTTGGTGCTGCAATAAAAACGAACGTTTGGCGTTCTTTGAGATGCGCATTGAAATCGCAGCATATAAGGATTTTCACAATGCGCCTCCATCGGCCTAAAATGCCAAGCTTCAATTCCGTGACCTATAAGGTTCAGAAGGAAGAAGTCGTTGAAGGCTGACAACTGCAACGGGCTTGAAGCTCAATGACTTGTAGGACTGTGGCTTCGAATGTAATACAGTGCAGTGCCAACTTGAAAGATCTGAACTTCGCTTTTATTTTGATGTGAGACGTCAGTGCTTGTGAATAAGGAGCACGAAATACCACGAGATGCGACTTGACGGTGCGTAAAAGAAGCATATAAATGAGCTGTTATTCTTAACTAAACTTAGCTTTAAGGTACACCATATTTTTAACCACTTAGGAAGACACAAGTTATGCGCGAGGTAGTTTAGATACCGAGGCGGTAAGCTATAGTCACGTATATCAGTACAGGTAATTTTTCAATAACGAAAAAATAAGCGCAGGGTCAAATCGTTGAAAAATTGCTTGCTTTGGCAGTATGATGGTGAGCTCCTCTAACAACCGTCGTTTTCCCCAATGTATTTATATGCTGTAAAATAAATCAGAAACAATTAAAAAAAAAAAACATTTTTCTTAGTTTAGCATACTAACTGAGCTGTAAACGAGCGGTAGTGCCCTTGTCTCTCGAGGTGCAGCCGACCTGTGTGTCTCACCTGTTGTGATAAAGGGCCCCCGTTGATGCAAGATTCAGTTGAGTATGAGCTGTATCCAGACTGTGTAACTGAGTTCGACGGTGCCAGTGACTGGTGCGACCGATGCCATGCTGATGCATCTGCAGAAACAAGGTAGGTGATGAAAATTCAGAGACATCAGATTAGACGGAAATTTTTAAACATGAAGAAAGGTGACATTAACGGCACTGACGAATTAAGGGCCTAAAATACTTTGCAGGACCGACGCAACGGTATTGCCCTTGTTCGTGACCATCCTGAAAACAACATAGGGCTGCGGGAACAGAAACAACGACTTCCGTTCTTGTTTTTTTTTTTTTTTTTCGCATCACCAAGTGGAATATACGCGAAACCTTGAAGGGAATGACAGAAAGTGTAATTGAAAATGAGCTTTTTTGTAAGAATGCGAGGTTTTCTCCACAAGCGCGAACACTTGTGAGCTGGCTGAGTCCTCTCCTCGGTGCTCTACAAGAGAGCTTTGAGTAACTGTCAACAAGCGATTCTCAGAATTCCCTAAGCAATATGCGTCAGATAACACGTTGAAATACATTGAAAAAAAAAAAAAGAAGAAGAAGAAAATATTCCATATGCAAAGTTGGCTGAGGTAGACCTAACTACACACACTGTCATAGCTTCTAGCCATCTTGGTAACCCTTCGTAAATTTCTAAGGAATAAATAATAATAATTGTTTCACATGGAGGGAAAGGCGCAGTTTCTGTCACACTTGTTTCTGTGGACACCTGAACCGCGCCGTAATAGAAGGAAGGAAGGAGGGAGTGAAAGTAGATACAGAGAAAGAAGAGCCGTAGTGGAGGGCTAGGAGTAATTTCGACCACCTGGGGATATTTAACGTGCACTAACATCGCACAGCACAAATTGCTAAGGACGTTTTCGTTTTCTGCATTTGCCTGTAAATGTGGTTTCACTGCATATACAACAGTGCTGCTAGGAAGCCAAATCAGAAAAAAAAAAAAGCTTTTTTTTTTTTTCTTCTTTTCTTCAGTTGAAGTTTGCAGCAACCTATTTGGAGAATATCTGTGAAGTTCGCTGAACCTCTAATGCGGTATTCGGTTGCACCTGTCCCCAGTCATGGCGATTACCAAATTGGTGCAACCGCGGACCACGACGGAGGCTCGGTGGCTGCTCTATCGTTGCCGGCGGCACCCGCCGCAGCAGAGCGCTCGTTTCCTCCCCGTCTTGCCTTTCTACCATAGGCGTCTTTCCATCGCGCAGCTTTGTGCAGTGTTCACAGTGTTGAATGTCATTTCTGCGGCCAGTGGACGTTTTTTTATGCCTTCTTGTTTCGCTACGTGCGCGTCATTCCCTCTGCTCATGTGCATACCGCCTATTGTGAGGAAGCAGGTGCATGGTGCCTGACCAGTGCGCGAAGAGGCGCCAATGGGTGGGTTGAGCTTTGGGTGCTAGCGCTTGATCCCTCAGCGACAGCTTTTTTCCCCATTTTTTTTTTTTTTTTATAAGGAACCTTAGCAACTGTTCCCGCTCCATTTGTTCCGTATGCACGTGTGCGGAAGAGGAAACAGAGAGGAAGGCAGAGGTTCGGATTGCAATAACTTCAGTGCTGTTTGTATGTTTGCTTGGGACCTCTTCTTTCCAAAGTATTCGATTAGCCGATATCATTTCCGCAATCTTTGGTTAGCTGACTCAAACTTTATTTTCCTTTCCCTAACCATCGATAGATGGGAAGTGTCGCCTAATTTCTTATTGGTTGCCATCCCCGCCAAGAGCGGAGACAGAGGGCTTAAATCTAAGCGCTCTGGGTTAAATCGGGGCTGATTTCGTCTAATCGACGCTTCAGTCATGTAAATAGTTTTCTCCTTGCTTGTTTTTTCTTGTTTTATTTATGTGTAAATATATAGTTAGCCATATGAGCAATGCACCAACTAGCCCAGCAATTAGCCTTACTTAAATAGTCAACCTTTGTTTCTTGCCACATCAAATAATGTGAATGTTTGCTAGTCCGAACCATCAGTCAAGTGTTTTCCCAACATTAGCAAGAGCATTGATATCCTCATCAACAAGTGTTTTCCCAACATTAGCAAGAACATTGATATCCTCATCAACAAGTGTTTTCCCAACATTAGCAAGAACATTGATATCCTCATCAACAAGTGTTTTCTCAACATTAGCAAGAACATGATATCCTCATCAACAAGTGTTTTCCCAACATTAGCAAGAACATTGATATCCTCATCAACAAGTGTTTTCCCAACATTAGCAAGAACATTGATATCCTCATCAACAAGTGTTTTCCCAACATTAGCAAGAACATTGATATCCTCATCAACAAATGTTTTCCCAACATTAGCAAGAACATTGATATCCTCATCAACAAGTGTTTTCCCAACATTAGCAAGAACATTGATATCCTCATCAACAAGTGTTTTCCCAACATTAGCAAGAACATTGATATCCTCATCAACAAGTGTTTTCCCAACATTAGCAAGAACATTGATATCCTCATCAACAAGTGTTTTCCCAACATTAGCAAGAACATTGATATCCTCATCAACAAGTGTTTTCCCAACATTAGCAAAAACATTGATATCCTCATCAACAAGTGTTTTCCCAACATTAGCAAGAACATTGATATCCTCATCAACAAGTGTTTTCCCAACATCGCCACATAAATGGGAAACTCAACTATACATCTCTGAATTTTTCTTGCCGTATCATGTTGGTATAAGATAGCCGCAGCCGGCAGATATGAGTCGTAAACACAGTCAGTGCGCAAAAAGATGTATTTAAGAGAACTTGCGATATTTGCTTCATTAATTCAGAGCGTGTTGTGACGAGCTAATTTTCTTTATTCAAGCTCATTATGCTGAAAAGGCTGCTGCATGAAAGCTAGGTAAGTGAACTAATTCCTGAACTGGAGCTAGGACCAGAAAACGCGCTCAGTGCGAAATTTATATAAAATAAAGTTGTGCAATCAACCTATTGCACGTTATCGACAACGATTCAGTTCTGTTCAGTATAGAAACCGCTGCTTAACTCAAAGAACAACCTTTGGTTACCAACTGCACAAGTTTGATGGTTTCAAACTGTCTTTTTCGTATTATAAGCTTCAATTTTCTCTACGTGACGCTCTAAAACCATTCGCCAGTTGAAGCAATTACCAAATTGTCTTTTGAGCATAAACGCAGGTGTATTTAAAAGCTGGTTCACTGCGAGAAATTTGCATCCCCTAAGTTCAATGAACCTGGAGACAGAAGCATGACGTAATGCCCAATGTGCCAAGCCACACAGACATTGCGAATTTTTCGATGGTGTACGAACCGTGGTGCTGTAGTCCCGTGGAGCCCATTGCGGTGTCCAGGTGGTGGTGGTGATGTGTCTGGGCGGCGCTGACTACGGCGGGAGCCGAGGCTGCGGCAGCCTGTGCGTAGCCCAGCAGTTGACTGCTGTACGCAGGTCCGACAGGCTGGCTGCCCAGCTGCTTGCGCCAGCGGGCCCGCCGGTTGCTGAACCACACCTGCGGACGCGCGCACGGGGGGCTATGAAATGGGGACTATAATGGGCATGCCACTATAAACATTAGTCAGTCAAGCCTTCAACCAAATATGATTAATTAAATGATAGATCCACATTGAAAGCATCACCGTATATTCATAATGAATTCGTACATTAATCAGTCAGCCAGCCGGTCAAGCTTCAACCAAATATGATTAATTAAATTATAGATTCACAGTGAAAGCATCACCGTATATTCATAGTGAATTCGTTATTAATTCACTGAAATTTCATGGTTAACTCGTCAGCCCATCATCATTATGAACTAATTCAGTCAGTAGTCAGCAGCGTGGTCAGTAACTAAACAACAAACATGCAAAAAGACGGAAAAGCGTAAAAACACTCGGGCTGTAGAAAGTACCTCCGTGATGTATAGATTGCAAGTCAGAGGTTTTCTGCTAGCTGTTAGCTGTATTTTTGTAGCTAAAGGAATTCTGAACGCTGTCTGTTGTAAGTAAAACATATGGTAAACGATGTTTTCGACGATAAAATTTTCCTCCTGTTTTTACAGCGCGATTCAAGGGCATTAGAAAACGTAGAAGAGAGAGAGCGGAGCCCTTGCCTGCACCCTGGCCTCGGTGAGCCTGGTCCTTTGGGCGAGCTCCTCACGCGTGTACACGTCTGGGTACTGAGTGCGTTCGAAGGCCCGCTCCAGCGCTTCAAGTTGGTCGGCCGAGAAGGTGGTGCGCGAGCGACGCGTCTTGCGCTTCAGCAGCAGGCCGGGCTCCGAGTCGCAGTCCGAATCCTCGTCCAGACCACTCAGGCGACCTGCAAGTCGGTGTATACGGTTGCGACTCAGCTTGCACTTTCCGCTATCACCGTGGAGGAGTAAGGAAACAATTCAGGGAACAGAAGGGGGATGGGGGGGGGGGGGGGGGGGAATGTGACGAAAGATGAGTAAACAAGGCGAAATGAGAGGCTAAATAAAAGAAGAGAGAAAAAAAGATAAATAAGGAAACAAAGGGTAAGAAAGAGGGAGAGAACGAGCAGATAATATATGCAGTTTGTTCCACGGCTGCAGGTAAGCAAGCTTGGAATACATGTGCAGACAGCAGCCTTCTATGCAAGAGGCGTTAACGGGCCGGTGCAATTCAGGTCAAGGCGCAATCGGCCTGCATTTAAACTTCGGAGTGACCGCTTCATGCATGATGCTATAGAGTATGCTACAGAGTATAGAGTATGCTATAATATGCTATGGAGTACGAACGGAGAAGCGGTCTTCGTCCTCTAATGAAAAACGCATGCGCCGCCATAGGTAAGACCGATCGGTCAAAACGTGCGGTTCACACGTTTAACTGCCGCGGAGCACACTCCCCTTCCTGTCTTCGCAGTACTCTCCCTCTAATGAACTCGACTTCCTCGCCCCACGCCGCCGCCGCTGAGCTTTGTCTAAACGGAGTGGAAGTGCCTTTTCCTTTTCACCACCAACAAGGAGCCCCCGCCGAGCAGTTCGCAGTGGGAGCGGCTTATGCAGTGCGCAAGCTGGGATGGGGGAACCGCGCCTGCAGGGAGTCACGGCAGGGTTCACAGCGTGAGGTTCCCCGCGACAGTGCGGTGTCCCTCCAAGTCCGCCATCGTTCACTTTGTAGTCCAGATGTGGAGGCTTTCAGCACGTCAGTCTTTTTGTGACCAGACGGAGTGGACACGTACAGCACGCGTGCTAAGCGTGTTTAATCCGCTGATGAAAAGCACACATCTATAGACTCCTGTCGATCTTCGCGGAACCCTTCGAAAGTTCACCGCCGGCCGAACCGAGCGCAGACGCTCGTGAATATACGTACTTATGGGTACACAGCGGAAACCTGCAGTGTCGAATGAAGTTTGTGGAACCTGATCAAACTGAGGAAATGGTTTTTCCTGCTGAAGAGCAGGACTTAGCCTCTTATGAACAGCAAAACGCAGAGGAAGGGCTAAATTGAAATATTGCACCGGAAACGGAGCTGGGTGAAGCTTTCTGGTAACCATGCGTTCCAGCTTCCTGCCCGAGGAACCTTGCTTTTATATGCGTTTTTTTACGTCCATGGACCTTCCTCGCCGAGAAGACTGCAAACGGCTTGCTTCGACTCAGGAGGCACGAAATATGGGAAAAAAAGGCTTTAAAAAGATTATGGCTCTCTAAGCCACTGATCCTTGGCCGATATGTGAATGCTGATCTCACCGTATCAACGTTGCGGCATGGACTGTGGAAATCAGCGAAGAAAAAAAAAATTGAAAAGCGTGGTCTTCGAACGTTGACGAAGAAAGACGGGGAATAAACGCGAAAAGGGCAGCGAGTCGTCCATCACCGCTGCTATTGAATAGAACGTCATCATTCAACCTGTCCAGCAGCGCATAATGCGCGCACATTGGCGGTCACGTTGTGAGAAGGAAAGGCACAAATCACGGGGGGGAGGACAGCATGGAATACATGCGACGGTGTACCCACCGTAGGGAGAGAACACAATGCGGAAACCAGGGCGTAAACAGGAAGCACGCTCATTGGCCGGTCGTCCGGAACGCCCCGCCGAGTTCGGACTCGGGCTCGCCTCACTCCCCCTTTCCCTTTGTGGGACGTCCCATATCGCGACATTATACGGCACGCGTGTTGTGTGTGCGCGCGTGTGTGGTCGGGCTGACCGGGATCAAGCTTGCGAGAGCACAATGTACTTATAAACAAGAGCACGGCAGTTTGTTAATCTCGTTTTGCAAAAAATGTAGATTGTATGGTTTAACGTTTCGAAGAGGCGCATGGGGGGAAACGGACGCCATAATGGAGGACTCCGGATTAATATACACTGGCTGGGGTTCTTATAACGTACGCTGACGTCGCACAGTAGACGGGTGGGTTTTTGATGTTTTTTTTTTTTTCGCTTCGCCTCCTGCGAAAAATGCGTGGCTGAATTATGCGTGGATAAAATAACTTAAAAAGTAAAAATTGCTCAAAGTTGTAAGTTCTGTTCATATTTTGAAATCTCCAAAACTATATAGTTCTGCGCGGCTTTCTCCAGTTCCCTTGGTCGTTAAAAATCTCACTTCTGATCTGAATACACCATGATGGGTCGGCAGAAAAACGTCTGAAATATCGATTTGAGTTCAGCCCCCAAAACACAAACATCATTAGGGATTTTTTTTTTTTTTCAGCAGCAGCATCCTGGTGCCTGTCATCCAAAAAAGTATAAGGGAGAGTAGGCAAGAACGATCATTTCACGTATTGGTGGCGGCAATCAGTCCAGCAAGCAACTATACGCACTGAAAAGCGAAATAATAGCTTCGCCTGCGATGTAGAGCGATAGAGAGAAAAAAAAAAAAAATCATGGGCCACGGTACGTCACCAAATACAAATATAGTGTGTCAACCTTTCCAAGGTTAACCAGAAAAGTGACGCGCTTTTCACCGCCATCGGGATTGAAAGGACAGATCTGCCGACAGAGTTTTAAACATGACTCATTGTAATGAGGATAATAAGCTGCGTTTTCGCTAACGGCCCAAGCGGCGCAGAATCGCTCGCACGTGACCAAATTTAACCCGTCCTACTTGGCGACTCATGAATGACAAGGACGTGCGCGAGCGGGTATAAGCATATCTTCGTACGTGGCTGCAGCTCTTTCCGCTCTATAGCGGAAAGAGAAGTTAAGAGATGAAGCGGTGGGGCTATCTGCATAATATTTAACTGTTTTTGTTCTGCTACTTTCTTTCTTTCTTTCTTTCTTTCTTTCTTTCTTTCTTTCTTTCTTTCTTTCTTTCTTTCTTTCTTTCTTTATTTCTTTCTTTCTTTCTTTCTTTCTTTCTTTCTTTCTTTCTTTCTTTCTTTCTTTCTTTCTTTCTTTCTTTCTTTCTTTCTTTCTTTCTTTCTTTCTTGCTTGCTTGCTTGCTTGCTTGCTTGCTTGCTTGCTTGCTTTCTTTCTTTCTTTCTTTCTTTCTTTCTTTCTTTCTTGTTGTGCTATGTTATGTTAGGTCCAGGGCCAAAAGTTACGCCACCAGACCTATAAAATGACAAACTATATACGTTCCGATGCATCTTTATTGTATCCGTGTCGCCACCTCATCCTTCGGGGAGGCATATCTAACTGCCAAATAGATGACCCGAAGAGATAGATGTCTGGCTGTGTGCAGACAGTGGCCTCAGATACAATGAAGAAATATTGACCCGAATATAAGGACATCACGATAATCTGGGTCTGGGGCAGCGGTGTAGCTACGACGGGTTCAGGCGCGGCGACGGGTGCGGGCCCGGCGACGGGTGCGTGCACGGTGACGGGTGCGGGAACACCCAGCGCCTGTTGTACTTCCTCACGGATGATATCGGAAACTGTGGCAACCTGTGGCTGTGGAGGAATCCGCAGGTATTTGGCCACCTCTTCCCGGACTATCGCCCGGATCGTATCACGCAGCGATTCTGACGAAAACTGTCCGGCTTCACCTGCACTCGCGGCGTTCATAGACACTGTAGTGCGCTGGTATTGCCGGGCGCGCATGTCAAGTGCCTTCTCGATGGTAGACGCCTCACTTATGAATTCGGCGACAGTTGGTGGACTTCGCACCAGGCCTGCAAATAACTGCTCTTTAACACCTTGCATCAAAAAGCGCACTTTTTTCTCTTCCGACATGGTTGGGTCCGCGCGTCGAAAGAGTCGCTTCATCTCTTCGGCGTAGGCCGTAACAGTTTCATTCGGATGTTGTATACGGCTATTTAAAAGCAATTGCGCTTTTTCCTTGCGAAGCGTGTTGGTAAACATACGCAAGAATTCTGCCTTGAATGTATCCCACGTTCGGAGTCCGGCTTCTTGATTTTCGAACCATGTCCGCGCAGAATCCTCCAGTGCGAAGTAGACATGGCGAAGCTTCGAGTCAGCGTTCCAGGCGTTGAAGGCAGCCACCCGGTCGAACTGCTCCAGCCAGTCTTCAGCATCCTCATGTGGCAGGCCGTGGAAATGTGGTGGATCCCGCTGGTGGTTGAGCAGGACAGGAGTTGTCAATACCGGGGGATTCATCGCGCTGAGAGAAACGCTCCTTGTTGGTCTGTGGTCAGGGAGAGGACCACACTCGGGAGGCAGACCTTGCAGTCGGCGGCTGCTCTGGTGTACTGGGGTCTCCACCTTAGGGGTGCGTCCTGGGCTTGTAGGGGGCGTCCGGCTCATGAAAATCGTACCCGGCACCTCCACCAGATGTCGCGTAAACGGCGACCTTTACAGTTGCGTCCGAGGTCCAAAGCGTGGCAAAGGTTCTACGAACAGCGTCAGAGTTCAGGCTCGAGGTTAGCACACTTCTTCCTCTCACACTTCTGCGCTTCTTTGTCGTCAACGCATGCTACAATATATAGCTTCTAATGCTATCGGATTTCCAACGCATAAAGTAATTAGGTGTCCCTGTGAATTTTTTTTATGTGGCTATCAGAAAGAATGCCTCCGCTCCCTTTTGTAACGTGTCGCGCCTAAGACCGAGCCGTCTGCCAACAAACACCTTGAGTAATAATCCAGAAATTGACGAAGGTAACCAAAGATAAGGCAAAGTGATATAGCAGCAATCAGCAAGGCATGCAGTTTCAGAAAGAGCATGAAACTTCCCACAAAAATTCAGACAGACAATTACAGTACGTGCTGGCAATGCGATATATAGTATTACAAACTATTATCTTGATGCCATTATAGCGAGTTTCGGTTTATTCTGCCCACAACCAGCCTTTATATGAATTTATTAAATGACGAGACCGCTTAATTATCATGGATGGCATGTCAATGTGCCTTCGCCTTCTTGAAGAGTTAAGGTTACTGACTCAGCGGATCAGCGCACCAGGAGGAGGAGGAATAACTTTATTTGATGCCCGGCAGGGTTTAGCGCGACCGGGCCTAGGTTTCCCGCGTGGGAACGTCGAGATCTTGTCTCTTCGCCACCATGAGGGCCTGCTGGACGGCCCAGAGTTGGTCGTTGAGGCTGGAGCTGCGCAGAGCGGCTGACCACCTGGACGGGGATTAACGCCTTTCAACTGTGCTTTGCACTCCCAGAGTATGTGCTTAAGTGTTGCTATGTTTGTCTTGCAGACCTTGCATGTGTTGGTGTCATATTTCGGGGTAAATGCTGTTGTACTGCAGCGGGTTCGGGTTTTATTGGCCCTCCACCTTTCACAGTGGCCACCCATGCACCCTCGTGATTGGTACCCATGCTATGTCTGGTGTGGGCAACCACGTGACCACCGATCACTGGTAACATTGACATTTGAACTTGACATCATTAATGCCGTCACATGTGACGTCACTACCTCAGGTCCTGTGAGGAGCTCGCTGCGCGCTCGCGCTCACACCGCTCGTATAGCCGTGGATGAGGATAGTGTGGAGCATATACAGAGAGACGAAAGCATCAGACTATGTCTGATCATCCAGTTGACATAGCCCCTCGACATAGCGTTGCCCCGACTAAGAGAACGTAACCGGGCAAAACTTAAGCGCTTTCGCTCGTTAACTATAGGTTCAAGACATGCTTATAAACATCCATCTTTTTTTTTAATATGTAAAGGCGTTTGCCTCTATGGTTAGGGTTAACACCATGGAGGGGCATACAATAATTAATTAAACCGCTTTTGTTATCGGATGTTTACATTATCGCTTTGAATAATCAGAATACGATATAAGAACGCAAACAAAATAGGTGATAGGGTGTCCGCTCGTCCGCCTTCTTTGTAATCGACAACTTTTTTACACTTTCACAGGCAGGCAGTCGTTCCAGTAAAGCGTTTCCTCTGAAAAATTCTTATTGAGTAAACAACACCCACGAATTGAGCAACACTTTAAGTGAATTACACGTAAGTACGTTACGCTATGCGAAAGCATCCCTTAGGTAAGCGTCCTTGTGTCCAAACTGGCTCAAGGATCTAAACTGGGCGAGAAAAAATGCATTGTAAACCGTCTAAACTTCGCTTCGCCAAACGGCGGAACAGCCCGAATGCACTTGCGAATGGCTCGGCTGTTGGTTAAAGAAAGGAATCCATGCAAAGTCGACTGCGGTCAGCGGTGACCATTTTTCACGGATACCAACAACAGCACCGTCAGAGAGCCTAGCAGCGCATGGACCTCACCAGGCGTCGAAAAACGAGCGGAACCCGCGAAGAAAGGGCAAACGGAACACGGTGATTAGCGGTCCCATTACTGGCCCGGGCTCTTCTTTCTTTGGGACGGGGCAGCAGGTACATACGCCCCCTTTGTGGCCTGCCGCCGAACACAGCTCGCACACACACACACACACACAGAGACCGGCGCGGCTCCCCCGCAAACTTTTCCTTGCAGCGCGTCACCACCGCGGCAACGCATGTCCTCTGCACAGGTGAGAGTTGCATCAACTCAGGGAGCAACAGTCACATCATTTTCACATTTTATTTCACATTCCGAGCCCTTGTCTTGTCGTCTCTTCTTGTTCCTCGTCCCCTGTCGCAGCGCCGGTAAAATATCGAAGATGAACCAACTAGCTCAAATCTCTGTGTTACCACATTTGAGGATGCGCACACGGGCCAAGAATTTTGTTGCTTTGTAAGTTACACTAGAGAAACGATTTAACTGCGAATGGCTAAGGTTGAATACACGCTCTTGATGTTTTAGACCGTTGTGCCATACTGGTCTTCAGGTTCTAATGTCTTTGTTCTGATGATGGACGTTGTGTATGCCACGAATTACAGAAAATCGGGGCATAGCCAAGCGTTCAGACGTTGTTCGCTCGTCAGGGTTAAGCAGTTCTTGATTCCGTTAATGGTTTATACCAGATTTAACTCGGCCATAATAGCCTCCTCCACTATGAGGTCTGTTTATGGTTAGAAGCACTTACACAGATAAGTTTCTTGCTCATTTCTGAAAAATTTCCAATGCGTTCATATTCCAGGGAGAGTCCCAAACAGCTCATTAAGCAAAGGAGTCAGCAGTTGCCGTTGCCCAAAACTTTCACCTGTATTTTACGCCACGTGGAAAGCCGCTAGTGCATGCCCTTTGATGGAGAGGCCTGCCAGAACATATTCTGTAGAGAATTACAGGAAGGTTACTTGCACGCGGTGCAGGAAGTGGTTCTCATCGGTGTTTGCATGGCATGCGACACTATGGAATTAGTGTTAGGTTACATTATAGAGCGTGCAGTTGGTCACAAGCTTTGGCACACGTCATACTCATGGAAGCATAGTTTGCCATGTTAGCTTACAATGTACAGGCATATATAGGTATATAGCCACCTCGCTCGTATTTTCACTCAGAAACTCTAGAGTTAGGTCATCTCTATACCTAAACCGACGGGCTCCCGCGCCGATGCACCATTGCAGCCCATCTTCGAGTCCCGATACGAGCAACGGTGTGGTGGTGAGTTAAGCACAACCTCGGCGCATGTTTGTTGTGCGCGGCGGCCGATTCGGAGACACGAACGCGCCAAGAGAAAAGGGCGATCGGATTTTTAGCGTGCCTCTGGCGTGTGTGCGCGCGCGCGCTCATGTGTCGGGCATTGTCGCGGCCGGCACTTCAAAGGGCGCCGCTGCAAACAGGAGCCTCGGGCCACCCGGACACCCGAGAGGACCTCCCAAAGAGGCCGACGCGACGCCCCCTCCTCCGCCCCCCTCCTGTCCTCTCTAGATGCCCGCCGAAGCCGAGAAGGCGACATTGTGCGCGTCCACACCGGGCGGCGCTGACCGCACCACCGCCGCCACGCTTTGAGAGCGCCGGCGGCGAACATCAGAGGCGAGCCCGTGACAATGGGTGCCACGAGTGCGCGCTGAAGGGAGCCCGTTTTGTTGCCACCGCTGAGCAGAAGAGGAGCCATCCTCTTCCACCGTTTTGACTTCTTCCTACCTTCGCGCCTCCGTCGACGCCGCTAGAGTATTTCCTTTTCTGCAGTGTGCGTGCGTTGGTTGTTCGCTCCTGGCTGAACAGGGGCGCGTTGATCATGTTTCTTTTTGTTCGCAATCCCCTTCTCCTTTTCATCCTCTCCTCTTTTCCCCCAACAGTTTTATTTTCTGGATTTTTTCTTCATTCTTTCCTTCTCTGCTCCGTTCGCACCTCTTTTGTAAGTTAACCGAGGGCGTATTTCGCACTTTCTCAAAGGCAGCAAAACGATTGCCGCAGACCATGCAGCCCGCCAGGTAAAAAAAGTGTGTGTGTGTGTGGGGGGGGGGGGGGGGTCGAATAAAAGAGGGGGTGACTTCTTCTAATGACTCCATGCACGTGGCCGCAAGGCCGCCTTTTCCCTTGATCTTTCTCAACCTCGTTTTCCTGACGCAAGCTTGGCATACCGGCAGCGCTGCATGAGAGCAGCTACGAAATGGTTTCGGTGCTTTTAAACGCGTTTGAGCGAAAAAGATTATACGAGCCGTTAAACAAAACTGCCGAGTCGTTATAACTGCGGTATGTGTACTCGCTGGTTTCGCGCATCACTCCAAGACGTGAATGCGCCGCAATGCAAGTTTGTTGACTGTTCTGGAAATCTATGCGCGCCTTCCCGGAGCCTCGTAAAAGAGTCTCCCACGTGTGGGTGCCCGTCGGTGTATCTGGGTGCCGCGATCGTAAAACTGACTGGGTGCTGTGCGGGCGCTGACAGAACGTTTCGGCTCTCCCTCCCGCCTACCGAGCGCCTTCGGATGCAAGCGGATTGCGAGGTCTGTGACGAAGGGAGGACGGCCGGAGGGCAGTAAAAACTGATCTGTTCTCGTTCTCCGTTCATAGTGTGGCTCGGGCACAGTGGGAAGAGGACACCTTGTCAGATGTTATGGCGTTGCGGCTTTTCATCGAATGTTTTTACTGCGTGTAACACGCCTGTTAACGGGTCGTTTTATCGGCCTACGCTCGCCGTGACGAGCGAGCGTCACGGTATGGGCAGTCAGGCGGGCAGTTTTTTTTTTTTTTTTCTTTTTCGCGGCCATTTGTGCAGAAGGGAGAAGTGCAGTTTTGTATTGCTCTTGATTTAGGCCAGTGTTGCCAGGTGAGGGCTAAAAACTTTATAAGGCTGTTTGGCTTATTTGCAAAATAAAGAACGCACGCCTGTGGAATTATGTGCTTCATTGCTGCTTCAGAGGAGTTAATTAATGGTCCACAGTAAAATGCATGCCAAGTGAAAATCGCTTCGGGCGCTTATCTTTTTTTTTACCTGCATTTTTTCAACCGAGTTAAAGTTTAAGAAGAGAGCCTCTCAAACGGAGCGAGACTAGGATTACATGGTTGTACATCTCCTTTTTTTCCTCACCATGTCCCGACGCATACACAACGGCGCGTGAGGATAAAGAGCGGAAACTCAGAGCCGCGAAACCGCGTACGCATGGCTCTCTGAACGACCTTAACCACGACGCGACAGAGCAGGTTGTGAGCACGTATAGATCTCGTAGAAAAATACGTGCCGAGTCCTGACATTTACGCGTTGCCCTGATCCCGTCGAACGATTTCGCAAACGATTTTCTCGGATTACGCGCTGCACCACCGGTCGTTTCTCCTTTGCGTGCATCGTGAAAACCGCGTGTACACAAAGATACCGCGTTCGTGTCTCGGCGACAAACAGTGCGCGCCGGGAGAGCCGAGCGGACCGTAAAAAAGTGACGAAATCCGCATGGACGACTTCCAGGTGCGACCGCGGGTGTGTGGGCGTATACGTGGCCGAGAGAAAGGACATGTGCTCGCTTTGCCTTATGCCGTTGAGACGCGCGGTTGCCCGCAAACAGTGTCAGAGATCCAGTGTGAAAGCCTCCGAGACGAAGCCGTGGCGGCGTTCCGATGGTCGCTCAAGCATAGTGGGAAACTGCTCGTGAATGGCGGAATATACAGCTGACGGCATCATAACGACGGATTAGTTCGCCCTGCAAAGGATGGAAAAAGTAACACTCGGCGCTACGTCGTGCCAGCGAACATATTTGTAATCTCTGGGCACAAGAGAAACCAGGGCGCCGTAAAGCATGGCGTTACGCAGCCGTAGGTCTAAGGTGTCTTAAAAACGTCTTGACAAGTCCCTTTTTTTTTATTTTTTCTTAAATATGTTCGCGCATTTAAAAATAAAAACTGCAAGTAATAGCTGCTCACAGACGGCCTCGCGTAAGTTACACACAGTTAACAAAAGCTGACTGAACTGGAGAACAGCGAAATAGTCGCTCGCCACTTGTTTCCGGATGTATACACATGCAACCGAAGAGTTCCACAAGGTTTGCACGGCCTCATGTATATACACGTATCTTGTCACGTCTGTATGGGTATAAAACTATAGTGCAGCTGGCATGCCGTATATAGTGAACCACTGGCAACCGAAGAATACAGGTGTGCACGAAACCAAGCTGCTATCACTTGGCTTGAGTAAACGGTAAACTTCTAAAAGAAAATAATTAAAATGTTGCGCACGGTCCGCGGCCGTGCAGGGTGGTACGACTGATTGTTGTCGTTCTTTCTCGTAACGGAGCAACAGAACTGGCGCGCATTGCACTGATGATGTTATTCGTAGTCATCTGAGCCTGAAATTCTGAACACATCAGTTCACCGCAGTGTCGAAGATGCCCATTAATAAACTCCTTGTATGAAATGAAGCACCTAGTTTGGCCCTGATGCGACTTGAAGTCCACATGCATGGTTCTCTCTGCTTTAGCTGAAAATTCCCTCAGAGCCAAAATTCCCAACTTTTGATCTCTTTTCCCTGCACAAGCTTAAAACCTCGAACAGTTACGGTTAAAACGGCTAAAATTTTTGCTACCGCGTTAAATTTTCCTCATCAAATTTTGCTCCTCAGAGTTTCTTAAGAAAGAAATTTTCGGGAAAATGGAGAATTCCCCGACTGTAACGTCGCCGCTGGAGCCATCGGGCCCGAAAATCGATTCTATTCAATTATTTGTCAGCTTTTGGCTTCCGCTGACGATATAAAGCACCTGCAAATAGAAGTTTTTGTTGTTGTCGTTAAACTTTCATACATACGTAGGAGAGCTAGCTGCTTGATGGTGCTAGATATACATGCTTCTTTGTTTTTTGTCTCTTTTTACAGTACATGAACGCGTCACCCTATCTCCACATTTAAAACTATATTTTGGGGCCATTTACTAAATTCATCCTAGCCTAACACTGATAGCGCATATACTGATGGCGGCAGAGATCGAGACTAAGCTAGCTCTGTTTCGTGTTCACAACTAACTCGAATCATGGTGCGAAGGCACGTCGTGGCTTCTCATGACTCAGCTGGTATATGATGACGGCACTTTTTGTGCTTGAATGTAATATTCCATAGTCTGTAAGGTATCTGAACTTTCTAGTCCCGACTTCTTCGCTCCTAAACGCTCATTCACTTTGCTCCATCCATTGCAGTGCAGAATTTTTTCATCTGCGTTTTCTGTACGCGATTTCTCTAACATGCAGTCATAAAAACGTGTTTAGCAAAACTGAAGATGAAGCGAAGACTTGGTCATCATAATGTTTCGAAGAAACTTGGGGCTGGCATCGAAGATGTTTCATAATTTTGTCTGCACGCTTGATCACATACTATTTTAATCGAGGAGGTTGGAAATTTGAAGTTATAATGAGAAATTATTAAGCAAAAATTTTAGAGAAACCACAGTTTTTCGAGAAAAAAAAACTACCATACCTTCCAAGGGGGATCCATGAATCCGCCCGTATACATATTATGTGTGAAAGCAGCAAACGGGCAGTCACAGCCCATGCCACGGTTGAAACCATATCTATAAGTCACCGTGCTCGCTAACCTCATCGCCACGGTTACCGCTACAGCTGCTCAGCGCTGCAACTCCCTAACGAGATGGAGGATGAATGTGTAATCTGCATGCTTCAAAATAACCAGCAGTCATCTCGCCGCGCGTGGTCATAGCGTGCATAGATGAGTACATTACGACCCGAGAGGTTCCGCAAACGAGCCAGCAACACTGTATGTACCCCCCATGGGATTCCTTTCATATATCCACTCACCCTGGCGCGTATAGCGTGTGTCAGCGGTGATGCGGCCTCAGGCTATACGCAACAGCTTCCCGCATAACTGCACGGAGACCGACGGAGGCGCCATAATCCCATATCGCGCGGCTCGCTGGCGGAGTATATTTACGAGCTGCAACAGTGCGCGACGACTTCACCTGGTGGCGCGTCTCTCGGCGAATCCCTTTGAAGCCGATGCGCCTAACTTACGACCCATTACCGGCACGGGGGCACGCGAGGATGTATATATGTTGCGCCCAGCGTGAATCCCATGTGGCTCGCGCCGTAAATAACGGAGGAGATACCACAGCAATGCGCACGTGTATCAGTAGCGGCGATCTGCGTTCGCCTCTGTTCTTTCTGGACGCGTTAACTGCTTTCGCCGAGTGTTTTACAACATGGGACTCCTTGTCGAAGCTTTGTAGCGCCATTGATGTTGGGGAAGGTCGCAAATTATTTTGTTTTGAGCGTCGCTGAATGCGCTGTGACACGAACTGCAGGCACCGTTGACCGGCAAAACAAAGTAGAAATGGAAGTCAGTTTCAGTATAGCGTATTGCATGAGGCGATGTTAAGCCGATGTGACAAACTAAATGGGCTGGAATTTCGCATTAACTTTGAGAACATTCAACAAAGAATCGAGAAATAACGGAGAAACCGTCAACCGGGGGATTGGAAACGACGAACAAAAAGAAAACAGACAGCTGTCGAACACCCTCTCCCTGCCTTTCTAGAACGTGGCTCAATCAGCTCGCGTGCCAAATCGCTTCTTCCTCCCTGTTACGCGAGAGTAGCTCGTTCCCCAAACGTGATCCAGAAAAGGAAACAAAGCCGTGCCGTGGATAACCGGTCGCTGTGTGTCGTCTAGCCGTACCCACACCGTTGGTGTGCGGCCAAGCGATCTTACCCACGCCAAGCGACCGTGCCCACTATACGCGCTCAATGACCCTCACACGGATGACGATGCCTGCCGGCTTCGCCAGAGCACGTCCACGGTCTTGTGCCAGACACGGGGGAGTTTGCCACCGTCGCCGTACCCGCCACTTTTGCTACGGAAAGTGAAGCTTTTTCTCCTTTCTCTCTCGGACCAGACGTGGCAAGAAAATTCGGGACTGATTTCTCGTGAAACGTGTCGTCGACAAAGATGGCTGGCGGACAGATCGCGGAGGTGTGGCGTCGATGTTGACTGCTATTCAGCCGCCGCTCGAGCAGACGACATGGCGCAGCTCAACGTTTCAAACAGTGGGCCGCGACCTCCCGTGCGTTAAAGCGTTTATTTTGGGGGGTGGCTCCTTTCATGTAAGCGTCCAGAGCCGATACACAGCACTGCGCCCCGTTCGTTCATATAATCAGGCGGAACGGCCCTCCCTGGTAGCTCCTCTTATTTCGCGCATGCTCTCTTTCCTTCATCTCTTCCCCGTCCTGCCCTCACTTCTTCCCCACGGCGGGACTAGCCACGATTCTTTCCTTCCCTCTTCCTTTCTTCTTCACTCTTTCTCTCCTCTCCCGGCCAACGAACGGACCGGCGCCGCGTTCGTCGTATTCACGCGTTCGCTAGGGAACGCGATTCGCTATAGCCGATTGCGCTCCCGGCCGCCTCTGAATTCAGCGGAGATGGTGTGTGCCGAATCTCGCAGATGTGCCCGGCGCGGCTACATACGTCGCGTCGCCCCCTGTCTCTCCTGTGTCTACCCCCACCACTGCCAGCCGCGTATTCCCAAGCCTGTCTGGCTTCCTCCATGACTTGACTTCATGCCGCTCGGGCCACACCGCCACTCACCAATGACGCTTTCTTTTCTCTTCGTTTCTTTCCTGCCTTTTTATCTCCCCTTTCCCACTACGCTCATCGTTAACGTTCCCTTCTTTTCCCCACGCTTCATTTTTAGTCGTTATACGCGAAGCCGTTCCGTATATGCTACCGTGCCATCCCCACAGGCGTATATAGGGTGTGCGTGCAGCATCTGTTCGCTCCACGACGACCCGGTCCGTACGTTGTTAGAGTCTGATATGAGACGTTCAAGCGCTTCCTGCCTGCACGTCTCCACCTCTCGTTCTTTCATTTTACTTGTTAAATCACGCTGGCTTCGCCACGCGGCCTTTCTGCTATTCAGCGAAGCACATAGAGGTTCCGTGCCTTTCCCTTCAGTAGCGCGACGTTTAAGCGCGTCCAATCTTCTATTTACGGTCGATCCCATCCGAAGCATTTTTCTGTACATGTGCTATGAGCCCCCCACGCGTTCCCTTGCCAGAGCCGGCAAGCTGAGCAGAAACCGTGGCAGAGGCGATGCTTCCTTACTTTTTTTTTTCTTTTTGAGCTGCCACATCGTTTCCAGCGTATTGTCTCCTGGTCTCACCAAGCATCGCCGCTCATAAAAATCTAGCAGCGTATGACCCGCTGGTTGACTCTGAAGTTTCGTCTCGCGTTTTCGTATATTTTATTTTTCTTTTTAGCTTCGCCCTCTAAGCTCGGATCCACGCCGGTTTAGAAGCTCTTTTTATGCTGCGTGCACGCATTAGGCATCGATTTCTCCTTTCCCTCATCTCCCCTGTGAACGATGCTGCTGCGAATCTGGAAGATGCGGCGAAACTTACGGTAAATCTATTTGGAGACGCTTCAAGCGTGATTCGGACACGCGGGGTTTGCGACTATGCCCAACTGGATTTCTTCGCCTCGGAGTTCCGCGCGGTGTTCGTTATGCGCGCGCGCGCGGTTTCAGAGTTGTTCGGCGCGCATCTTTCTCTGCGGTGCGGACGCGCGTTCTACTATAGGACTCTTTCTCTCCGCATGATTTGGAGCTTCCTGCTGCGTGTCGTCACCACGTATTGGTTATGGCTTCTTTCGCGCCCTTCCCAGCTAGCGGCCCTCGATTACACGGAGGGGGTTCTTAGTCGGCGTCAAGACGATGGGTTTTCGATCCCGCCTCCTTTATCTTCTTATCCTTTGTGCGTGAGCCGTTACCCCAAGTGATTAGCTACGTTGAACGCTTCCTCGTTTAGGCATCTTGTACTGCAGGAAACGAAAAGGAGACGCTCTTTCTCAATCGCGCACGATTTTTGAGGCGGATAAAGAACAGATTACGCGGGAACAAAGAACGTATGCCGTCTCCCTCTCGTATTAGCAGATGCTAACAAGCAGCAAATTAATGTGTTTTTGTATTGTACGTGCGTTAGTCAGTAAGTGAGACTTCTTACATGCCTTCAAAGTGAATTTCACTGAACGCGCTCCTTAAATTTGTTTACAATATGCCTGCACTCAGACGTAAACGTAATCCAAGCATTTGGGCGTGGACTGTAAATAGTGTATGTAGCTCGCGAATTTTGCAAATCATAACTTGGGTTATGAATGGTTAGTGGTCAATGAATAGATGGTATCAAGTTTTTCAGCTATCTGCCTTTCGCCGTTATCGTTGCATTTGGCGGATGTTCAGTTAGAATATGTTTTAGGATGTGCTGCAAGATGCAGGATGACTGCGGATGCCACGTGCGCTGCGGATCCAAGCACTGACTATGGCGAGCCACTGAGGACACATTGATGTTTATCCGTATCAATAGACTATAAAGCATTGTAATGACATTAAGACCACTCTAAATCGAAAAAAAAAAGCAGCTGTTATAAGCTTGAAAAGATCTCGAAATTTGGGTGCCATCACTGGGCGGTGTTTCGAGTCAACTGCATGAGTCGACACTCGACAACGAATATTTGTACGGATCAGTCTACAGACCGATTAACTACAAAGCGGCGGCACATGCTCCTTTTCAGTGTGAACGTCAGAAGTTTGAATCAGTGGGCGCTAGTTTGAACAAGGTCACAACGTATACGTAGGAATGGTAAATGAAATATTACTTCGATCGCCAGATTTTCTTTCACAGGCTAAATAGACCTCATTTCTCAGATCAATGATTCACGGGGGACTATCACACATGGTGCGAGAGCGCTGCTACATTTTCGTAACCACGAAGTCTCTCGACAAGCAACTATGTTCTGCAGACACATGTCTTCCGTGACTTCTACAACGGCGTGCACAATTAGCGTCTCAACAGTTGTATACAGACGCCAGTGAGTCCCTTACCTCCGAGTATTCCGTCGATGCTGTGGTCGGCCTTCTTGGCGCACTCTCCGTCGCTGCCTCCTCGCTGCGATGAGTCGTCGGAGCTTCCGCCACACCGGCTTCCCCGCAGCACTCGGCTGATGGAGCTCACGCTAGGCGCCGAGCTCTTGTCGCACACTCCGTCCTGCGGGGTAGCGGGGGGATGGAGCTGGGGCCACGCGCGGACGCGAGATGCAGTGGGAAGCCAGCTGAGTTATTCTCAGCGATTACCATGCTCATGGTGCCTCAATAATGTCATAAATTTTTAATAAATTGTGACAGGTGCAGATGCCCAGACAAAAAATTGTATTTTGTATCCGGGCGACTGAAGGTCTTATCGACCGACTGGCCAACATAGTGAGCGATTTATCGACTGATGGCCTGATCTATATCGGCTGATCTGGTCGATCGACTGATAATAGAATTGTTTGTGACTAATTCGACTCATTCGATCATCGACTGAGAGTCAAACTGTCAAATTTATCGTCTGATTTCTCAAGTGATTTCAAATTAAGACAAGCGGTTACAAAAATTTAGTGCCCACACCGTTACATTTTCTTTATCTATCGATCTATAGCAGTGCATACAGCGATTTTAAACATCTCGCTTCTATAGAACATAAATGGAAATGGCATGAAATAAACAACAGACTCGTAGCATTTGACTGCCACATCGAGACACAACGCTTATGTTTTATTGGCGCTGCGTGCCTTTATTGAAGCTGCAGCAAATGCAGTCCCGCATGACACGAAAAGTACTGTTAGCCTGCATCGTCAAATTTCTTCTGTGCTAAGTTGAACCCGAGGAAGGGCGTACGCAGCACCATTTTGTCAGCGTGAAATAGGTAAATTTAAATAGTTAGTAGTGACTAGTTAAAGGGGCGTTGAGGCGAACTTAATTTCTTTTTTTCAGTAAAAGTTCTCTCTCTCTCTCTCTCTCTCTCTCTCTCTCTCTCTCTCTCTCTCTCTCTCTCTCTCCCTCTCTACTACTCCGATGTCTGTCAGGGAGATAATCATGTAGCCACTGTCGAGAAATTTTCATTTAATATTTTTCTTCCCGCTGCTCGATTCGAACTCATGACAAGAACGAAAAGGACTCCATGATAGCCGTCTTGCATGCCGCATGCGGCAGGCATGCATGTATGCGCGCGTACCTTGATAAGCCTGTCCCGAATCTCCCACGAGAAGATGCTCGGGTTGATCCTCTTGTACTCCTCGATCTTCTGTTCAACGTCAGGGGTCGCCACCCGAGGCTTGCTGCCGCCTATGACGCCCGGTCGGATACTACCAGTCTCCTGTGGACACGGAATTCACAGTCCTCGGTACTTCTTACGAAGACACAGAACATAGAGAAAAACTGGGCTGGTTGCTCGCTGCAGATTTGCTTCAATTTTTTCTCCCAGTTCACGCGAATTAAGAGGAAAGTTGTCTTGTACACACACAATCTAGGGTTTGTAGAACTTGATATTATTGAAAAACAAATATCATTACTGACATTTGCACTCAGTCTGAAACATATGTATAGCTTAATGCTGAGTGCACCACCAAATTTTCAGCCATGCATTCTGGTAGTAAAAAAATTAATTTTTTCCTCGAAGTCGCGTTGACGGCAAGTGCACGTACGCTTACTTTTGTCTTGTTTTCCTGCGGTAGAAAATAATGACCCATGCTGAAGGAGGACCGCCGCGTATCTTTGTGACGCTTAGGCGACAATGTACAGAAGCTGGAAAGTGGGACTAGTTGGTTTTATTGCATCACTAAAGAAAAAAAAAAAAGATTAGCGCTGCAGGTGCTTACAAAGTAAAAAAAGAAACGAAGCAAGATATGTGCGCACTTCATATTTTATTCTTTATTTTCCCTTGTTTATAACGCTATTTTTTATGAGGCAACGCATACGATTACATGTATATAACGTAGTAGCATAATAGCCTCACCCCACACACACACACATACAAAAGAACGGGCGTAGTTAGTTATAAAATTCGCTTACTGGTCGAAACCCCACGTTAATGAAAAAAAAAACGGTTGAGACTGGCCTTGATAGGCACAAAATTCACTGATTGGTCGAGGCACGGTGTTGTTATGCCGCGGCTCCTGCAGAGGTCGACGACCTACAGCCGAGCGGTAGTCGGCGAGCGCCTGATGCCCCTTTACAAGCCCCGGTGCTGTGCTGCATTGCTTTAGTGCACTGAGGAGAAGCCTTAGTGCTGGACACGTCTGGGCATGTTGACCAGAATCGTGACAGTGTCGTCAAAAGATAGTGCGACGTAACTATATCTACAAAATGTTGGGCACATAAGCTCCGCCTTGAGGATATGACATGATAGGGAGCCTGTGCTCCTCTCTAATTGCGCACATACACATGAGTGTGTTGTAATATGCAATCTTTGTCAAAAGTTTAGAGCCCGGAGTCTTATTTTTTGTTTCTATAGACGGTGACAGCGCTCCCTTTGTATTGATCACAGTCGTTCAACTTGGTGATGGCAGGACAAAAAAAAAAAAACACCAAATCTTCAGGATATTTCGAGCACTATATATGAATGCATTACGAGCCACACGATGTGGCTCGGAAGTAAACCCATAGGGCTCTAAAACCATTTGCAAAGACAGTACCTCTTTACGTGAAAGACCAAACGAAATACACGTAAGCTTCTGTTTGTTCCCGACCTGTATATACAAGCGTGCCTTGCGTAGCCTAGTTGGTAATCCGTGCATATGTGGCTGTCACTAAGTTCTTGATGGTACACATGTGGTTTCCGAAAGAAAACTCTTGGGTTTGAATTCCGCCAAAGCATACATTTTTTGCTTAAGCGAAATCAATTACTCTATAAAATTAGATGATTCTACACATGTGGCAACCTTTAATTCGCATTTCATGTGAATTTTTAATCGCTTTGATTTCACGCATGACGTCACATGAGCATGGTGTTCGAAATTTCGCTGCGAGATCATGGGGCTGTGACATCATAAATCCTTTCACCCAGTCATTATTTATCGCTGGCCAACTCGGCGGCGTCGACGATGGTATACACCGGCTTTTCTGGGGCACGGTACCTTTGTAACGCTACAAAATAAACGTACAGCCCTTGTCAGAAATAAACAGCCTGCTTCTAAGTCATAACGGGGCTCGTTGTGCATCTCCAACGTTCACAATCACGTAGGTGACGAAAAGTCTAGTTCTTATCCTTCACGAGCCTATAGATCTTCTGAGAACGAGCCCAGTTCAAGCGAACCATTGGGCTGTACATTTTTTTTTAAAAAAGATTATACTTTATAGCAGCTAGCGGGATTCGAACCCGCGGCAGGGCGATGAGATTAGCTTCTCTGTCCGCAGAATTTGATCAAGCTATATATGCCATGGCCTCAGTCGAGGACATCCGTGCGTTACATTTCTGTTCTCTCGCGCTGCGCGTTGGATTCCGTCGTTTTCATTGACTTTTATCCGTGAGCAAGTCTCCCCACGATCCCGGCTTACCTATAACATCGGATCATTAAATGCGGTATGAAAAGCGCGTCTTACGAAAGCTGGAGCGTCTTACGGAAGCCCGTCTTACGGAAACTCGTCTTACGGAAACTCGTCTCACTGAAGCTGAGGGAAGCATGGTTTTGGGGAAGCTTGCACGATGGAAGCTACGGTCTCAAGAAAGTCGCTATCTGGGGAGTAATTCTTTGAAAAGCATGTTTCAGGAAAACGTGTCTGACGAAAGGGTATTTCAGTGGAGAATGTTTCAATAAATCATAATTCGGGGAAACATGCTTCGGTGAAGCATGCTTTAGGAAAGGCCAATGTCAAAAAGATGGCAGCTGCCAATTAACGCACCTGGTAGCGGTTAAGTATCTTGGAGACACAGCCGTGGGACACTCGGAGCTGCCGGGATATGACGCAGGGCCTCACTCCCGCTGCGGCCATCTCAACAATCTTCAGCCGGATGTGGTTTGGCAGCGGCCGACCATTGATGAACACGCCGCCCAGTTGATTGACGCGACCCTGACCTGCAATGGCGCGGGTGTGAATTGCGCACAGTCATCAAAGAAACAAAGTTGTGAAGCAGCCGAAATTGCTCTAAACTACGTTGCGTTAGTGGGCCAATGAAACAACGAAAACAGTTTCAACTTAAAGTAAACAAAATATTGTTTTCAGACACTGAAGAGTGCCTTAGTTTGATTCAAGAGACATGTCATGCTCATGCGCAATATCAACGTTAGTGCATTCGGTCGTTGTTGCACAACACGCAATGCTGAACGCCTTGTTTTACAAGCCCTTTTTTCTCTATAGCGTTCTGTCATACGCAGTCTCATTTTAAATACTATTGGGAATAATCGAAGTACGTCATTTCGTGTTCATTCGAGACAGCAACATTGGTGCACTCACTCGTTGTTTCACGACACACAATGGTGAATTCGTAAAACAATTAAGCAACGCCTCGTTTTACAAGCTCTTGCCCATATGGCGTTCTCTCGAACATAGCTCCTTTTGCACACTGGTACAAAATAATCAAAGCACGCTAAGTGATCTCACAGCATCTTGCATCGGTACGCATTAATAGAAAAGGGAGCAAACTAAATGAACATGGCGGAGTGAACCGAACGCCTGTCGCAATGCAAACGTCACTCTGACGATGTTAGACCGCAATCTGATGTACCGCCATTGTTGTAAATGATTAATTTTATTATATATGAGGTAGTATTGTCAAGGGTTCTCGTTACGCAGAGCAGTAATGAAGGAGTAATTACTCGTTGACATCCACCCAAGTGCAGCCATACGAAAGAAAAGGTGTAAAGCTTTCTCAGAAACTTACTTACAGAAGAATTTGTCCTTTCCTCGAATCAAACCCTGCAGGACCACAGCCTTTCTGGGACAGTCGCGTCACCAACTGAGCTAACCAGGACGGTCAGCAGATCAAATGTTAGGGCGAGAGCGAATTGACCGATAACTCTAACTGGGAACGCGGTTGGTCGAATATCTATAGGGTAATCCCCCAAAGTGGAGTAGATTTGTAATAAGGATCGAATTACTCCCTTATTACAAATCTAGTCCACCTTGAAAGATTCCCATAGATATTCGGCCAACACTGTTCTCATTTCGATTATTGATCAATTTGCTCTCGCCACCTGATCTGCTGACCGTCCTGGTCAGTTGGTGGAGCGACTGCCCCGTCAATGCGGCGTTCCCGGGCTCGATCCCTGGACCGGGAAGAATTTTTCTTCAACTACGAACTTCTGAAGAAGTTGTATAGTGTTCCTTTGTAGCCGTATGACTACGCTTTGGTGCATGGCAATGAGTAATTACTCTCTACTCCACATCATGGGGGAGTCGCCTATATTATTAGACCTATGCGCCTATGCAGATCAGTGTTTATTGCGAAGCAGTGTACAAGTTTGAATATAATAAAATAAATAATTGTTCCTTTTTGTTTTTCCTCGTTGCTGAAAAGTAATGCTCATATAGCTCAATATTCCAAGGCCTATATATCAACTCCGAAGCCAAATACAATATGTCTTTTTTATTTGATCACCCGGTGCGACTGACTGGGGGAGCACTGGGGACAGAGAAGGACCTGAAGGGTGGTGTTTCGTGTGGCCCTTCGTTTCGACGCACAGCCGGCTCACACATAATGGCGCTCCGGAAAGAGCGACCACGCGCTCGTGTATTCCCCCCAAGAGTAGATTACCGTGTACATGGCCCAATATAGGCATCCGACGCGTTGTACATCAAGTCGCAGACATTCAAGCAGCTTCATTTCGCTTTGACATACGTGCATGTCATTGTCCGGGCAACTGTATACTAGTTCTGTACCACAAACAGACACGCGGCGGACCAGACGTACGGCCGATGCTCCGTATTCGTACGTGGACAGGTGAGATATGATTTTGCAACTTTCGCATCTTTTCATAAACTATTTTACTCCCCCACCCCCCTCCCTTGGACTGGCTCGATTCGGTGAAGCCCTATGATTGCACGTCTCATCCGCTACTGTTTTGGCTTCATTTTACTGCAGACTTCATAGCTGTGAGCTGGCACGAAATGAATTTAGCACAAATAACTGATAGGCTGACAAGAGAAATATCACAGGGAAATATCACCAGTTCTCTGCTTATGTCATATGTAAATTACAGCGTTCTTGTTTTGGCGCACTACCACATTAAGTAACAAGATAAAACTGCCTCGGCTCCAAAATAAAGCTGTCCGCATTATAACCCTCTATGATCCCCCGGTAGTACACTTGCTCAATAGCCTGAAATTACTAAGTGTTAATGATACATACTGGTACCAGCTATGTAGAAATTTGATTCGCGGAAAGCAGCGATAGAATCATTTTCTTATTAACCATGGTGATCTCCAAATCAAAGAACCTACAGGTTATAATACACTGAACCCTTTGTAACGGAAAATACAGTATTATCGCACCAATTATGCAACAAAAAAGTACCGCATACCAACTCTCCTCAACGGTTTCCTTGATCAAAATATTGATATACGTTAGACATCTAAAACGAATACATAACGAACAATTTTTAATGTCCTATTTAAGTTCATGTTCTTATTAACGTATCTGTTCCTATTTTGCCGGTCCTTGTCATTACTTTAGATTCTCAGAGAATAAGATTTTGAACAGTTTGCTTTGAATGGCGTGTTTTTCATTTTGATGTATCTTTAATTGCTGCCGATTGTGTTAACGATGCTTTTTCATTCTCCTTATTGTATCTCGCATCTGTAAAAAGTCGTCCCGGTTGTACTTTTGTTCCTTTTATCCTTCTTTATCGATGAAGCATTTTTCTTTACATGCTTGAATGATGTATACTTGAAAATTTTATTTATTTATTTATTTATTTATTTATTTATTTATTTATTTATTTATTTATTTATTTATTTATTTATTTATTTATTTATTTATTTATTTATTTATTTATTTGTTGTTATTTTTTACTCCTCGTCATTCTTTGTTACTTCTAGTCGGTGTGCTCTGTTACTGCTGTTTGCCATTGAGGGGGTAAGGCCCCAGTCAAAATGTGTCCACAGCTTTTTTTGCCTTACCTCCTTCATCATGTTTGGTGGAAATCACCAGTAAAAAAAAAAAAAACGGTTATATCTTACTTTTGCGCTTGCCTGTTCGTTCTGGACGCACCCAAGATGGCAACATATTCCTATAGATCTATATCCTAGATATGTGTGCTAACTGAGGGCGGAAAACTGGCTGACTTGTGTTTTCTACCCTGCCTGACCGTGTTAATCGCGCTGTTAAACCACGTTTTAGAGGTATTTGTACTAACTGAAATTGCACACTTTAATATGCGGTTCTTGCGCATGCGCGATGGCGCTTGCAAAACTAGCGGGCGCGCACCAACACAAACCCAACAGGCCACGAATCCAAGCAATATCATCGCAGCCGCGAGCGGTCACTGAACCAGTCTCTGGGTCGCGCGCCTTGCGCGCTCCTGCGCTGACACCGCGGCGGTATTTATCAAGCAGCCGCGTTCGCTTTCTCGAGATCATCAATCTGCCGCGGCTTCCACACGGCGCTCTTGCCTTTCGCCTGCCCATATAGATTCGACCGCGACAGTGACACTAACCGACAGTGACAATAACCGGCGACAATAACCGGACTGAGAAACAAAACAGTGACAAAGGCGGGTGTAACTGGCATCAACATCTTCAATGGTTCACGAACACCCTTCCTCTCGGTCGTGTTCCCCGGTGGGGCTCGGCACGTGATTCTGCTTTGCAAAAAAATGTTAGTGCTAGTTCTCTGCAGTGTTCCCCAGGCAGCTGTTTTATATAGAAGAGCGTCGCAGTTTTTTTCTCTCTTTGCCGGGCTGCCATTGAGCTCCCCCGTGGGGTATACGCATTTATCTCGGCGCCGCTCTTTCGTGTACCATCAGCAGCTTTATTTATGGCCACCTCGAAGCTGGCGCGGATCCTTTTAAATTTCCATTTCCGAGGTCCGTCATAAATACGAAATGCTTTCTGGCAGTGTCAGCTTCCTGGTTTGCCTCATCAGCAGAGTGATCGGGTTGCGTTGCATAGTACTTGCTGTCGTTCCCAATCAGGGAAGAACTGATTCCGGGCGCGGACGCGTCTCTTTCTTTTTAACGTTAGTTTCCTCTGTGCCGATGATTAAGTACATACGCAAGTTCTAATTATAATAATTATAGGCTGGAGAACAATAGAAAGTGGCCTCAAGAAGAATTCGCAATCGCGTTTGTGATTGGGTAATTGCGTTCAAAATGACTCCTACATACGTCACAAGAGTTTAAAAAAAAAAAAAAGGAACCTACAGCGGAACTGCCACCGCTACTCGCGTCGTGGAACAAGCTCGCGGCCGTCGCTGTTCTTGCCGGAGGCGCTCTTCCGGCGAGCAGGGGGTTCATCGCTCGGCGGAGGGCCGTGAAATATGGCGGCGCGCGCGCGCGAGCTAGAGGTGGCATCTCAAAGCGCGTGTGCCGCAGCTGCCGCAAGGCCGCGCGTGCGTGTGCTGGCCGGGAGCCTGAAGGGGTCAACCGGACTGCGTCGATTCTCGCACCAGCCGCCCTGTCGGCGGGCTGCCCTCACCCTCCCCTTCGCATCGCACACACACGCTGGCAGCGCGCAGAGACCGCGCACAATGAACCTCCCGCGCACTCGCATCTTCGAGACAGGCCTCGGCAGCAGCACCGAAGAATCCATTCTTTTCGCCGGGACCCCCTGAGGTGGCTGTTCGCTGTTTCTCTTTTCCCTGGGTCTGCGCCGGCGGGACTGTTCATATACCCCCTTTCGACGTTATTCACATTGTTTCAGCCGAAGTTGGCCTCGTGGCGACTCGGTGCAAGGACGTACCGTGTGCTTTACGTGTGAGCCGCCACTTCAGCTCTATGAACGTCGTTCCGTGGAGCAACTTTATCTTCGACAAAATCAACACAAATGGGACGGCGCAGCTTACCTCTTAAAAAAACAAAAGCACTCTTGGCTTGATAGGGTTTCAGAAGCGGTGCAGTTAGCTTTCAGAATTAAACAGTACGACAAACGTCTTCTACTTCGTTATCAGCCTATAACTTTGTCCACAGTAGAACAAAAAAACTCCCTCTCCTGCGCCGGTTGTGGCCACTTATATCCGCAAACTTCCTGATATCATCCGCCCACCTATCTGCCGCCACCCGCTACGTTTTGCCCCCTCTTGGAATCCACTGCATGCCTTGCCATACCCATTTATTGATCTTTACTTCTACTAGGATATCTTCACCAAGCCCATTCCCCCCCCCCCCTCCACACACACGCACACAAACACACACTTTTTTTTTTCTTAACGTTATACCTATCGTTCTCCTCTCCTTAGTTCGCTACGTTGTCCTTGGGTTGAGTTAAACTCTTTTTGTCAGCCTCCAGCTTATTGTCCCATAAACGAGTGCCAGTAAGACAACTTGTGTTACTTCTTCAAATTTGTTCTCGTTAACCGCCAAGTTTCTGCCTCGTAAGTGAAAGCTGACAAGGGGCAGGTACTTTACAGACACGTATCTAAGGACGAGCCCAAATGTACCTGGAATCTGCTCATTACATAACGATAACGTTAAGCAGAACTTCTGCCAGGGAAAACAGCGTCCTTACTACTGCCGCAGTACATCTTTATTATAGAACCTAGCTATTTCCTGCTCCCTTAATTGGCTCAGGCAGGGTGTGTTCTGCAACTGTATAGCTACTGGTCCCAAACGCACTTCGTCTCGCAATATATCTGCAGCACTTAGGAAGGCAGAGGAGCCTTTGGCCCCTGCGCAATATAATAGAGAATTGTGCTCCTACTGTCACCCCCGCCAATTTGGGTGGTGAGAGGCGCGTAAGAGCACAATTGCCTATTGTAGTGCGTGTGATCCTGATTGGACCGGGGTGCCTCTGCCTTTCGCAGTGCTGCAAACATTTTGTGAGACGAAGTACAAGCCGTTGAGAACCCCGCTACAGTCCAATGGTCAGGTAATCGGCTTATTCTGAAGCTAATTAAAGCACCCTATACTAGTTATTTAACGCACTCTTTAAGTGTCTGCCTGTTGTTCACATCAAACGAAGGTGAAAAGACTGGGAGGTTCTTACATGACAACCTGTACAGTCGAGTTCTTGTTCAACGCATTCGCAATTTAAGAGCCCTGTGCCACAGAAAAGCCGATGTCGGCGTTGTGGTTGTAACGTGAAATTCAGAAGAAAGTAAAGAAACCAAAATTTTGTGGAAACCCGCAGAGTCGAACAGAGTTCCTTCGAACTGCGAGGCGAGCACGCAACCACTCCGCCACATAATCGCATCGCTTCAAATAAAGGTGGGCCTAATGTACGCATTGCCTTATGCCTTTTAGCTAATGTTCAGGTGCGTCGTTAGAAAGAAGCTACGGAAGTAATAGTTCAGCGAATAGCAAGGAACATTTCCGATTTGCTTATCTGTAATGCGGCGCTCACTGGAAAATTCTTTCGATCGGCGACATGCCGCAACAAATGGCGCGAGCCGCCGCTCGATTTACATCGTAAAGCTAAGAAAAAAACAGGCTACAGACTTTAGGCGTGTAGAAATAACTATAGTGTGGGCAAATAAAGCAGTGTTGTGTCATGAGAAGCTAGTATGTCGTTGTGATGCTGAAGAGCATGAGAAGACGATGCAAACGGGGCCCGATAACGAAGCGGATCTGCTGACTTGTATTCCCGTGGACTGCTCGTTTCACGACGCACTTTACTGCGGAAGCGGGCGTGGCTCTTATGCGGAAACGAGCATACACTAATCGGAACATGCACCCTCGCAACCTTGGCACCTATATGAGCAGCCGTGACCTCCAAAGCACCGCGTCTTACAAACAGCAGCTGAGTGTTTGGTTCAAAGAAAAATCTCGCTCTTCCTCGCCCTCCTCGTTCGAAAGGAGAACTCCACTTACGATCGGGGGCGGGAAATGCATGGTTACCGGAAAGGGCCCGAAAAAAATAATAACGCTCGCGCCCCCCTTTTTCCGGCTTTGCAGCAGGGGCCAGCGGTTGTCAATTTGTTGGGCGCCGTTGGGATCGAAAGGAAGTGACATCCCGAATTAGGACGCCGCAGGGGAGCGGCGCCGTCTCGCAACAAGTATGTCACACCCGGGACCTGTTAGCACTTAGAGGGCTGCAATTGCGGTTTCCGCGGTTTCGCATCCTTTTCAACCCCCTTTCGCCACGGCAGTAAAAGATAGGCGCCCGTGAAGCGCCTTTTGCGTATGCTAACCTTGACTGTTGCTGAGTGTATTGAAATTGAGAGCTTATTTGTACAGCGTTCGAGCATAAATTCAATTCAATTCTCCCTAAAAATATTCCCGAATAATATTTTGCGTGCGTTGCAAAGAATCGTTGCGTCAGTGCACTGACGTACACGAAATGCGACCACCTGCAGCTATGCGGGCCCGAATCTATATGATTCGTTTCCGTGGCCTGTAGCCCTCGTATAGGAGCTCCCCTATACCATAAACTCGTTAAATTCTTAGTGGAGTGTGCAGGAGCTGCGCAGCCGAACGCTCGTTGCCACTATGTCATCCGACATCACCCAACGAGCCGCTTCTTCACCGTCCGCCGATACCTCGATCCTGCCATCTGGACGACCACGATGTGAATGAATGAGTGTCCTCTTACTAATATGCAATGCTAATAAAAAGCGGAGTGGAAACGAAACTGCAGTGACAGTTCGAGTCGTATTATATCTCACGACCGTTCAAGGATGGCGGCACAATGCGCGAGTCTTCGTCACATCCTGTAGTGAAAAGAGCCCAATTTCTGTTGCTCTATAGTTGGCTTACACCGGAGGGTGAACTCCTAGGTATAGTATAGCGCACAGAGTGGCCACATATATAGTGTTGGTGCTTGTAGAAAGGCCTTAGAATGCCTGCGCTATGAAACGTAAATCAGACGTAACTTACGGAATATTACACCTCGATATGTATATATAGTGCTAGCGCCCGTGCAAGACGCTTGTGTGCTGGGCTTTGGCACGGGTCACTGCGAATTAAGATGATCGAAATTATTCGGAACCTTTGACTACGGCGTAATTCTCATAGATTCGCTTTGGATCGTTAAACAATTCAAACCATACCAAATCGAAATTATACATGTGAAATTTCATCAAGCAATATAATTGTTTCGTGACGCCGTTGTCTATCGATATCATACGTAACTTAGTCAATTAGTTGGATTTTATGGCGTAAAAGCAACAGTGGCTATGATGCACCAAACACAACATACGTAACGTTAAGGAATCTTAGAACCCATATTCCCTCCCCCCAATTGTATGCTGCTTCACGCAAGGCTTTTTCCGTCTGCATTTTCCTGTCAAGTATAATTGTCTTTACGCCATCTATGAACAAAAAAAAAAAAAAAGAAAAAGAAAAAGAAAACTTCAGCATCCTTCAAGAGACATTAACTGCGGGCTCCGAGCTTCTTTGTCGTCGGTGTCAGCTCGCGGACAGCCCGCAGGTGTAATAAATGTGTCGGGGGTGAATTCAATGTCGTTCGTAGCAGTGACGTGCAGCGAGCAAATAGATCGTGCAGCCCACTATGTCTGAAGAGTGCGAAGTCGAACTGCTCCGTTGTGTCCATGCTATAGTGCACGCTCGGAAGCCGAGTCATCTGAATTTCTTTCCACTCCTCCAGAACATTCATCAGAAGTTGTTGCATGGGGCACTCTATATATGCGTGACGCGCTAGTGGCGGCAAGGGTGCAGTGCAGGAGCAGGTGAAAACGTGAATTTCTGGTTCTCAACATTGCCGACTTTAGTACAAAATTAATGTGCGCTGGATCTCAAAATCTAAACTGCGTGCACGCCATAGGTCTCAGGAAAGCATGTGACGCATTCATGGTTATTTTTCAAGGAAATTCAATAGCGTCTGAGGTCTTTGCATGAGCTAAGAAAAGTTTAAGCGACGTATCCGGATATAACAGAATGTCAAGCAATGAGACCGGACTTACATGAGACGTATTATGCAACTTGTGCCTTGAACACTTGAAATTTGAGACCACATTCTTACATTCTTGTATCATGTTAGTTAGGGCACTCGACTATCTTTCCACCCAAAGATGTCCTGCTATTATGATGTCGCTCTTGGTGCACTTAAACATAGTTAATCCGCCATCTGCTGAAAGTCCCCGTCTTGTCACGCGAAAGTTTGCGAGGGGGCTGCACAACTTCTTGACAGTTGATCGATGCCATTGACTGGAGAGCATCCTTCGGAGGACATTCACCGCATTTTTCTTGAGTTGTATCCGAGAAATCACACGAGGCTGCATCCATCCTTAAAGAGATAGAATCATCCTGCTACAAACTGCCACAAAAAAAGGAAAAAAAAAAATGAAGAAAAAACCCGATTAGGTTAGGTAGCACATTGATGGCGATTTCCACTGGTCGCTACGGAGCACGTTTTCTTGCTCCGGGACGACGATTTCGATTTCCACTGGTCGATCAAGATAGGTTGCGCGTATTCCGCTGGTCGTTTGGGGCAGCTCGGGACGCTCCAGCTCGATCCGCCGACCGAAGTCGGATCTCGCCGGAAGTCCTAGTCGCTGACGCGGTCACTTCCGGATGCTGCTGGATTCTTTTGGCTGTTTTTGACCGTTTCAGCGACATCGGCAGTGGACGCTGGATGTCACCGTTTTTTGCGCGAATATGTCGAAGTGCGTATATCGAAAAACGTCTGCAGCGTTAAAAAAATGAGAAAGCAAGTTGTTGAGGACCGCACTCCTGCCTATTTATCTACCGCAAACATTTTGGCGCTGGGATGCGGCTACAACTTTCGAAACCGGCTCAGCTTTACTTCCGCCGCGCGCTCTACACGTTCCGCTGGTCGACCAAGGCTGATTCGCTCTGTAGCGCTCTAGGTCGGCTCGGGCGCCCTGCTCCGATCGACCAGTGGAAATCGCCATGAGTTTCATTTCGATTTGCGGTTTGAGGCTTGATTTTGAAAGTGCACGCAATCATCAGGCAACAATGAAATCTTAGGGCTGCTTAATTCCCTTTAAGAGGGCAATGCGACAGCGGTGCGTTCTGGACCCGTTGCACACGGATGGCTGATAAAGATGACCACTCACACAGCACCGTGTGCAAGAAAATTGCGGTTAAACAAGCGGGACTTTCCGCTGCGACGATACTTAAGCTGGTCTGTTCGCACCACGGCGGGGTCGAAACCCATGCACTCGCACACACAAAAGTGTTTTATTTTATTTTCTTTCGAGGTCACGGAGGACTGCGCGCACACACAACGCAAAACTGGCGGAGTGAGGTCCCCGCTCTTGCGCACTGAACAAAAAGTTGGAGCTAAATCGAGACTCACGAAAATTTAAAATGACAGCTTTAAGATGACATGCACCTACGCAAGTGAACGAATTTGGTCAGCAACCTATTCTTCGCGTACGTAAGACTGTTTAAAAAAAAATATCAAACTGTTGAATTGGACAAAAATAGATAAAAAGCCAGACAGTAAAACATGCATGTTCGCCTCTGATATGTATTTATCTGAAACGGTGTAAAATTAGCGTTAGCATTAGAGTGGCGCCTCCTCCAAAATTACACGCGATTTACCTTCATAATCACTTTGAAGAGGACATTGCATTAGTATACTCGACCACCCTCGGACCGCGCAGACAGTGGTTCGGTGGCTGGCCTACAGTGGCTGATCACCCACCTCGTAAGCGGGAAGCGCGGTTTCGAGCACTGGCACAGTCGCCAATAAATCGGTATTCAAATAGGTGCAAGGATTGGACGTTCGGCCTACTCAGGTTGAAACGCTTGGCTTCCGAACCAGACTCCAGATAGGACATTTATATCGGTGAAGTACGAGCTTCATGATGATCATGTCCTCGTACTATTGGGGGGATAAAAGCTAACGAGCTCACTTCGAAAATGGATACGAGGGAATGGCCCCAAAATACTTACTTCGGCCATCTCTGCGCCCAGATCCTCAGCGAAATACAAATAAGGTCCCCGCCGCCACTACAGATGCATGCATTATCATCTTTTATCACCCGAAATCAGTTATCAGTAAGCGCAACCAAACCTTGGAACTCTTCAGGTGATGTCGAGGACACCATTTTATATAGAGCATATAGCTTTTGCAGTGCACTAGAGCATGACATAAATAAGGAAGTTATATGCCTGCAACCTTTCGTTGTGTTACCTGCATGCACCACAAAACAGCGGCAACTGGGACTTAAGTGCGTACTTCTTGTCAAATGGTTTGGTTTGGATTAGTTTGGTTAGGGTTTAACATCCCAAAGCGACTCAGGCTATGAGAGACGCCGTTGTGGAGGGCTCTGGAAATTCCGACCACCTGGGGTTTTTTGACGTGCACTAACATCGCACAGCACACGAACGCCACCAGAGGGTGTCGCATAGTATATGCTACTTCAGTGTGTCTTGGTAAAGCGTGTACTTGTCATGCTGATCTGATTGTGATGCTGCCGAGCCATCGATGCATGCGTTGCTGTTGCGAAGCGCTGCACTGCATCCATGTATGATACTTGATCTGTTACATCTGTTACTTCTTTCAGATCTCAAAATGGCCGCACTGCTGACACGCCGTTGAAAGGATATAGACATATAGATTTTTGCTTGCGTGTTTTCTTTCTTTAAACAAAATTACATTGAATCACTTAATTACGTTCATTCACGACAGTTACATATAACCGAAGGTATCTGTGACGCGTAGGAAGTGTTCAGTTGCCACAACAGCTACAGGCCTCACCGGTTTCACATATGCCGCGCGCCATTGAAATCTTTATTTGTTGTTTTTCAACAGCCGCCGACACGCGGCCTTGTCACCGTGATTGCGACGCACGAACCGATTTTTGTGCTCTTTGTTTGCTCATGCTCGGTATCATGGAACGTGCCTTTCTCGCTTTCTTTGTATCGCGAGATGCGGCGAGATTAGGCTGGAAGGTTCGCACGGTGTTTCCGTAATGTTCTGGAGTTTTCCAGTATCTCTTGTTTGGTTGATCAGTGGTTTTTCGGGGCTTTAAATTGAGCACTGCCGATTGCAGCGGGCATTCCTAGTCCCACGATCGCCGAGCACGATCGCTGCTGTCGACTCCGACGTGTTTATTAGCTCCTTTGCGGGCGCAAGTTAGCCCAATAAAGAGTTTCCGTCCTACAACTGTCTGTCGTGTAAGGCGCTGTCACCACCATGCATATGATATGTATATATATAGTATAGACATTTGGGACCACGTGACCACCCTGCCCATGTTTCTCAAAAAATCATTTTCATCACATACCGACAAAGTGGAAAGAGGAAAAATTCGTTCCGTAAAAGTCACGAGGACATGAAAGCCTTGTTCTCGTCTTATTATCGGCCCATTTCAGTGAGTTACAGAAATGAATGGAATATGCAAAGGCCTCTCATATCAAGCAACTCTTTTTATCCGTTAATTTTTCTAAGACACGTCAACATGGCTATGTGGCTAAAATTCGGCTTGCAGCTAGCCTTATTTAATAACCGCTTAATTTACAGCAGTAAAATTGGCAATCAAGCTTGTCTGTAGACCTCGAGAAGGCATTTTATAAAGTTGACCGCAAGCAAGTGTTCCTGAAATTTTCACGCTTAAATTTCATTTTTTCTGGCTTTTATTGTGTATAGGAAGAATAGCGAACAAGTTTTCACCTTTCAGGTTCCCCTTTTATTCATTTTTTAATGTATAAATCAAATCACTGTCCTGCGGGTCTTGCCTTCTTAGCAATTAACACAGGTTCTAACATGAGTTTTATTGCATTATTTATCACAGCCTCCTCCATGTTGTGAAATTAACGGCTGATGTATTGAAGCGTTAAAAAATGTCTGAACGTACTGTTCACTCATTCCGCCGAAGTAATTAGCAGGAATATTCAGAGTATATATGCTGCTCCCGTTTCTGATATATCTTCCTCAATAGCGCACAATGTGCCTAGTCAGACGCTATTCAATTGAACGAAGCGGCTTACCCTGCAAAGAAGACCCTCCGGGGTGTCGACTGATTGTCACGACACCGGAGTTAATCCCTCTCACCCTCTATAGCATTGAAAGAAGCTGCCAGATGCGAGGAAATTAAGCAACAAATTAAGTGGATTAACCGCGACGTCACTATAATAAGGTGACTCCCATTGGCTGGCACCTTTGAGGTGGATCTACACCTCGGTTCTTTAGTTGTATCTGACTGCGGGTATTCACCTAAACCACAATATAATCATGTCTCTTCACATAATACAGATTGCTAACTAAGCTAGCCGTGTTCTCGACTGTTTACGTATTCGCTATCTCGGTTTCAGCTGGCTGAGTCCCATGGCTCCACGCGAAAAGAAACTCACTGGCTCGTTGTCACAAGTCTTTCTAACTGGTTCACTGATTAGTGAGAAAACGACGCTCTCAGATAATCAGGATGACTCCATGCAATTTTTATTAGGTAGTAAAAATTAGTTATATTTGATCTCTGATGACTTGTTGCTGCTTGTTTGTCAACAAACATTTAAAATGTAATTATTGCTTCGAAAATTTGGTTTAAAAATAGAAAGGATTCTTTTCTTTCTTTGCTTTTTTGATCGCCACTCGATTCAAGGCTATATGACGTCAAGGACGAAAAAAGGACTCGGTGATCATCGTTCGAAAGTGATAGCCATTTAGCTTGGTCGGAGCATCATCTGCCTAGCATGCAATAGGTGCACGCTTTCCCCGGGAACTCAGCTTCCTTGGGGTGAAATGCTTCAGTAATGGGCCGACCCCGCCTTCTGTAGAGTGCAGACGTATTTTTTTCACGGCGATCGTTGGCCAAAGCTGCGCTTACGCGGTTGAAATTAATCGTCATCCGCGTGACATTTTATGAAGGTTTCATCTCATCGCTGTTTGCTTGTGAAAGCGGCTGGTGCCAGTGATACTAACATTATATTTTGGTTCCTTGTGGGATTCTAAAAGCTCAAAGCGCAAGTAGTTTAGTCATTTAAACGTAACGCAAATGCCAACTTGAAATTTATCTTCAGTGACATAATGCTAGGCCCTTATCCGCCTTCTGGAGGACAGGACAGTACGTGATGCATATATTTGCATTTCATGTAAGTCAGCATACAGCTAAAGCGGCCGAGATTTGGTTCCACAAACTAGATCTCAGCTACTGATTTTCAAAACCACTGAGCCGCCACAGCGAGGTCAATAAAGCATTCTAATTTTCAGCACTGAAGGCGCTGGTTAAATAACACGCCGAGGGGCGTATCATACGCGTTAACACGCGATGTGGTGCTGGGCTAATTAAGTCCCGGGAAACATGGAAGCATTCCGATTTTTCAAGTAGAAAAACTGTCTCCCAGTGGCATGCCAGGCTTCTTGGGAGAGAGGCGACATTTGAGCCTTGATCAAACCTTCAGAGGAATCTGCGGTTCCGGTGAAGCGCATGGCACGCGGTTATAATCGCCCCTCGTACTGAGCAAGAGCGAGCAGTCGAACTCACCTTGAAAAGGGTAACCGGCGAATAGCGGCCTCATATTCAACGTTCCGGCCATTGCTGCATTCATCGTCAACGTCTCCTCCTCCGTGGCAGAGGCGTCTTGCACAGAGCACGGTGCTCACAGTCCTCTCGCGCTGGTCCACGTCCAGCTCGGAGTCTTCGCCTCGAGTGACCGCAGGTCACCACGCGGAAGCAGCCACGCACGCACTCACGCACAAACACGCACACACCTCCTCCAGTCTCCTCGAGGGCAGGCAAAGAGCGCACGACCGTACCACGCGCTTGGGGCTTCATTCAATGAACCGCGTGCTTCTCTAAAACGGTTACCAGGAGGGGGTGGTGTGGTTGCGGAGGGGGGCCGAAAAACTGACTGGCCCCCCACGTCCCCCTTCCTCCCCGCCGTTGTGGGGACGGGGCGGTGGACCCGTTTCCGTGGGGGGGTGCAGCCGGTTCCCCCTCTCTGGCAGCTCGGTCGCGATTCGTCCCGGAACCGGCAACGGGACGTCCCCGGACCGGACCCGTAGGAGGAGCTACCACACATGGCCTATAATGTGGAACCCCCCCTCTATCAGCCGACGCTGCCGCTCACCTCAGCGCGAAGCGTGCGTGCGTGCGTGCGCAATCGCCACCGGCAACGGTTCTTACCGGGACAAATGAACGGTCCTTACCCGAACTCCTGGAATCTACGTCTCGCTGTAGGGTGCCACAGTTTCGCCGCATTACTTGTAGCAGATAAAGTAAGAGAAAAGGAAAGTATGTGATCAAAGGCAGCGTGTGTGCTTCGGCTGAGCGGTGAGGCAGATGCATCTCGCACGGGTTCGCAATGCTTGGACTGCACGCTCGTCAACGAAGCTTTGTAAGAAAGCAGCGCGCTTTTTACAAGGTTCGCGCTGCAGCGTCTCTCACCTGATAAGCTCGCATGCCAACATATGACCCACAACTTCCTTTTTCTCTTTTTCTTTTTTTTCACAGAAACGCAAGAGCAAATGTTTTTTTCTTTTATTTTAGTTTTGTAGTTTTGCAGCATTACCTTCGAGGTATGGTGTTCAAGGAAGCCAGCCACTAAATTAAAAAAAAAAAAGAGAGAGAGCTTTTCCCGAAATGAAAGCGGCTTCTGCGGCACAATTGTACCAGCATTGTCGGACATCAGAGAACAACGGAGTAGTGTGATCTGGTAAGCTCGTTAACCCGCTTGTAATTAACTAGTTAACTCTTACTGCTAAGCGACTAATTCCAGTTAGATACTGGTGGCGGGCCATTAGTAATAGCCACGTCAGTGTTTTAGAATCTTGAAAACGCCATTACCCTCGCAGAAACAAATTTTGTCTATCTCGCGGCAAAAGCGTGATTTCTTCAGCGGCATCAGTCAATGGCGCTACATGCCACGTCAACTTCAAGGTGACATAGTAAGCGACAAATAGCTCTTGCGCCATAGATTGACTGTGCTGAGGGGAACGGTTAGAGCGCGGCCGGGTTTTTCGAAAGCGCGCATCTTTTGTCGCAAGATACTGGCATATAATTCGATCTAGAGCGACTCTCACTGAAGTTCGTCATTAAACAAACTGTATGGGCAATGAGGGACTCGTTGTGAGACAGAAATGAATGAAGTCAACAGCCAGGAAACCTTGGTTGCCAGCTCTGTCTGTCTGTCTCTCTCTCTCTCTCTCTCTCTCTCTCTCTCTCTCTCTCTCTCTCTCTCTCTCTCTCTCTCTCTCTCTCTCTGTGTGTGTGTGTGTGTGTGTGTGTGTGTGTGTGTGTGTGTGTGTGTGTGTGTGTGTGTGTGTGTGTGTGTGTGTGTGTGTGTGTGTGTGTGTGTGTGTGTGTGTGTGTGTGTGTGTGTGTGTGTGTGTGTGTGTGTGTGTGTGTGTGTGTGTGTGTGTGTGTGTGTGTGTGTGTGTGTGTGTGTGTGTGTGTGTGTGTGTGTGTGTGTGTGTGTGTGTGTGTGTGTGTGTGTGTGTGTGTGCGCGCGCGCGCGCGCGTGTGTGTGTGTTCATAAATGTGAAATAATGTAATTGTGTAGATAATTTATTGAAAATTTCAAGAAAAAAATTACCACATGCCGCCTGTGGTCGCCGAACCCACGTTGTTTCGGATCTCATTGCTTTTTCTTCTTTCTATAAATTACCTCGAAGATTACATCTTCATTTACATCGAAAAACGCCCAGAAAAGCTACGCTTTCCGTGGTGTCAGTGAGTGTTGGCTTTCTTTGTATGAAATTCATCATGTGACATTGTGCATGCAAATACGCCAGGAGAGGATTTATGGGTAGCTCATGAAGAGCAGTCTTATATGCAGAATACATCTCTTACACTTTCTTCATCTAAAATTAAAGAATTCATTCCTCATGCTCGCCCCTTCCTTTTCACATTCGGCCTTTTTACTAAAATTGAATGCCATGCATAATCTCAAAATCGCACTAAATTTTCTGTGCGCATGGCAGGAGTTCTGAGAGAGAATTGCCTGTGTTTCGCAGGAAACAATCTTGATTAATAAAGTATATATCTTTGACATGTATCACAGAGCAACGCGAAACCGCCATAGGAACATATCACGAGTTTCAAAACAAAAATAAATCTTAGAGCGGCGCTTATATATTCAGTGATCCTGACGCTTCAAAACTGCAGTCGAAGAAGCTGTACTCATCAGATGCATGTATGTATACCATTACCCTGTCACCATTTGTGGACGCGTGTATACAAACCCATCCCTCATGCCAAGTCCCATATCGGGACCCTTGGGGTATCAATAAATAATAAATAAATAAAATATTAAAGGCCATCTCCAAGAGAGCTATACATTTGCTATGGACGCAGATAAGTGATAAAATATGGCGGCAGTGACAAGATGCTCACTAGATTTCACGATATGTCTATAGAGGAAAAGAGTGGAGCAGAAGATGACGGTGGCCGTTGAGCACTATACGCTTTCCTAGAAAATTCATTTCCCGTGAATAAGTCAGTGCTGACTGCTGAAGCATTCACCAATCAGCTTTCAGGTGGCTCATCGGCAATGATCTCTTGCAATCCGTTGGGGGCTGACGCTCGGCTCTGACTCTGACAAGGCTGGTTGGTCTCAGATTCCTCAAGGGGCATCTGTGCGTTTTTGTCCATGCGCCGTCGAGAGCGCCTAACCATGCAGACATCCCCACCCGTCAGCTGCTTCCACCGACCGGAAGCACACAGCTGTTGCAATCTTCGATTCGTGCGTATATACCCTCCACGCTCACAGCACGCATATGCTGTGCCGAGAGAAGAACGGCCAGAGCCCCTCCACGTATACTCCCGCGCCGTTCGCGTGCCCCTGCTGCGGCCATATACGCACCCGGTTATACCCTCTGTGGCAGCCAGGAAGAGACCACACACCGGCGGGGTCAAAATTCCGCGGGATAGCACAGCCTGTCGGGGACTGGCAAGAGCTGTGCGTGCGTGCGTCAGTTCGCACGTATGCACACGTATACCACGCGAGCACATGCAGACGCACACAAACACACGCCAAGCGCGTCATTTTTCAGCAGCGCCGCGGCAGAAGCGATCGCGGAGCGGCGGCAAAAGATGTGCCGCGCGCTTTCTCCGTTTCTTTCTGGCGCGCGAAGAACTGCGGTATGGTGTCTGGCTGTCGTTATTAATGGTTCTCCCACAACGCCATCGCCGCGGCTGCAGCCGCTGCGTCCTGTGCAGGGCATGTAGTTCTCCAGAGAGCGTGTGTATATGTACTCGCAGATGGACACGGGCACCCCCAGAACAAGAGCCCGAAAGGTGTGGAAACGGCGCATGAAAAGCGGATAAGCCGCGGTCGGATTAACGCACATAGCTTAGGCGCTATCGGCTTCTGGTTGCCGCCGTCGGAGCATCTGAAGAGTTATTGGAAAAGTGCCGCTCCAATCGAGAGCCGTTTGCAAATTAACCACGGAGCTCTCTATATTTCTGGGACTGTGTATATGTCTAAACACTAATAAAGAGTACCTCAGGGATATATTCTTGGGCTCGTGCTATTTTTTACTCTGCATCAACGTTTAAGGGTGTAAAAGTAAAATTGTGGTCCAGTATGTAAATGACACTTTTTTTCTTCCTTGGAGACAACATACATGAATATTTACCGATGTGAATATATATATATATATATATATATATATATATATATATATATATATATATATATATGTGTGTGTGTGTGTGTGTGTGTGTGTGTGTGTGTGTGTGTGTGTGTGTGTGTGTGTGTGTGTGTGTGTGTGTGTGTGTGTGTGTGTGTGTGTGTGTGTGTGTGTGTGTGTGTGTGTGTGTGTGTGTGTGTGTGTGTGTGTGTGTGTGTGTGTGTGTGTGTGTGTGTGTGTGTGTGTGTGTGTGTGTGTGTGTGTGTGTGTGTGTGTGTGTGTGTGTGTGTGTGTGTGTGTGTGTGTGTGTGTGTGTGTGTGTGTGTGTGTGTGTGTGTGTGTGTGTGTGTGTGTGTGTGTGTGTGTGTGTGTGTGTGTGTGTGTGTGTGTGTGTGTGTGTGTGTGTGTGTGTGTGTGTGTGTGTGTGTGTGTGTGTGTGTGTGTGTGTGTGTGTGTGTGTGTGTGTGTGTGTGTGTGTGTGTGTGTGTGTGTGTGTGTGTGTGTGTGTGTGTGTGTGTGTGTGTGTGTGTGTGTGTGTGTGTGTGTGTGTGTGTGTGTGTGTGTGTGTGTGTGTGTGTGTGTGTGTGTGTGTGTGTGTGTGTAGGGTAAAAGAAAGCTTCACACCCGGTTAAAGTCAAATAAGTAACCGAATACAGAAAATACAGATTACTTGTTCAAAGCCAAAGGAACTATATATGTACAAAAATACGAACCGTATAACTTAGCAATTTCAGGAATCATCTCTCCAATAATTAAATTCAATGCGTTTTTCAAGAGTCATGTTTCAAAGAAGCTTTCGTAGCCACATCATGTCGACGCACTTAAAACAGGTGACTGTTGTAATGCCAAATAACTAAAGTGCCTGTTCCCTTCAAAAGCTAAGCGACAAATTTATTCACGTTTCACATGGTGTGGTCAACAACAACCGAGACAAGCCTATATCCACTGACCTGTACGAAAGGGACCACATAGGCAAGAGTTAACGTCCCTTTCACCGAAAACAATTTTTTTTTTTATAATTCGCCAGCTGTAACGTATACTGCAGGTAAAGCAATTATTTCAACAAACACAGTTGTCAATTGAAACCTCAAGAACGTATTCCGAGATTGTCTTCTTGTCAAAACTAGACACTGTAACCTAAATGTTCATTGATTGTTGCACCTATATTCGTTTTAATAAACTGTATTGTGTCTGAATGATGTGAAACGGCATGTCAGTGATTGCGTTTGCTGCAAATGCTATCAGGATGGCATATAACCATGTCAGCCTCTTTTCGAGCCTTTGGTTATGCCTCATGCTGCAATTTGTGCGCATTTGTCTCGAATAGACGATAAAGCAGTGTTTTAATGTTATTTTTTTACAGAAAAGTCTCGCCGGAAAAGAAGGGAGGGGGCCATCCCATTCGACCCCCCTCCCCTCACTTCCCCTCTCCCGGGCCCTTCTGTCTCCGCCTTCTTCAATTCATCACTGGCAGAAGCTTGTAGAGAAAGATAGAAAGGCAAGGAGGTTAACTAGGCGCTGCCCAGATGCCCCTATAGGCTACCTATAGACGTCGGGAGAGCAGCAAAGACAGAAAAAGGAACGAAAGAGCGGCAGTGAAACGATCGAGTTTTTTAAACACCGCAAACTAACACAGAACTGAAAAACATTTCATGCCATTTCCCTTCTGCTCTGCTTCGGGTCGCGTCTCTTCGATAAGGACGACTCCCTTTATTGGTAGTTACTATTTCCTTCCTTTGGGTTGGAAGGGGTGAGAGGGAGGGGAACATTTTGATATTGATGAGGGTGATGGTGGTGTTTTTATAGCGCAATGATAGTTTTGGGTAGCTTCACAAATGATAAGCTCTAATTATACACTCGTGTGCCGTTCCTTGTGCCGCTATACTCACCGAACTGATTAGTGCGAACTCCATGGACGAAATCTTGCTCGCTGAAATTTCTGCTACACACATGAGAATGGCAACTCGTTTCTTTCCCGATTCAAATCTTGAATAAGGAAGATTCATGAGCTCATTTTCGGGTAGATATGGGAGCTTGCGCCGGGTTCCATCGCGTACATCTGGATGCAGAGCAGTAACTGACCTTGGCAACAGCTTAAATAAACTTCAGCAACGATGCAAGATCAAAAAGTTGAATGCTGGCACTCATCATCAAGCAAAACCTACTGAAAAACACGCGACTATTAGCTTTTAAACTGCAAAAATTGCATGGAGCGTCTGCTCCAGTAGCAGTGAGAGGAGTCACGTGATCCCATTTGCTCCCCAAGGTCGACGCTAGCGCCGTTAATCGCTCCAGTGGTGGCCCTCGCGGTCTCCAAAGTCGACCGCTTATGACGTTCATTTTCTAGTTGCGACGAAAAACCATGAGAATCCAATCAATCAGTCTCGACAGTGGCGATTTGACGAATGATGTTTGCCTATCCTCTGCACTGCACCTATACTAAGACGCGCATCTGCGCATAGGCGTATGCGTATGCAGCCTCAGGTTCTGTTGCACATCGCGCTCGCGCACGCTTTTTGGACGGTGCGGAAACAGGCAACAACCATTTACACCTGATGTGACGCGGTTCCTTTGGAGCTAACGCCCCGCCACGCCCACCCACATGCGCGAGCGCTTCACTTTGAAGACGCCCACGGCCTCTCGTAATGGTATAAAAGCGTATTTGCGCGGCCGCGTGTGCCCGCCTGCATGCTTGCTGAGTGTACGTGGCCGCGTTTTGTACGTGTGCCACGGTCATTTTTCAATCAAGTCTCGACTGCGTTTACTCTGTGTCGGTACACTGGATTCCTTGCCCGCCTGAGCGGGTAAAAAAAAAAAGAAAAAAAGAAAAAAAAGAAAAAAAAGGAGTTGGACTGTTCTTTTCCGTCTCTTTCTATAGCCCTTAAGCGCTCCGCCAATAACGGGTCACAGCGGGAATTCCCGTCTCGAAAGCGCCGAAATGAGTGATGATCGACCGAAGTCCCTGATGAAGGGCTACCAGTGTGTTTCTCTGTGGTATTTGTTAGGAACTTGTTTTTGCGCTATGTGGAGCACGAATTTTCGAAGACCTTGTGAAGGAATAACGCAACCACTTAATTAATTAAATTTGTCCGAGAACGCTGATATTAACACCGTCACTTCGCAGATGCGCACACCTCTAAACCCGGCCGTGAACAGAATTCAGTTACAATAAAATTTCGGTGCAACGAGGTCCCTTGTATACTGCTCATTATAGACATCCAGTTTATCTCTAAAAGCATGCTTATTCATCAACACTTCTCTCGCTCATCAGAAATTTCTTTCTAAGCTATGGACGCTAAAGATTTTATAAACGTGCTTCAGTACACAAGCAGCAATTCAGAGCTAAGGCCTCACACTCAAGTTATTTTTTATAGGAGCCTCGCTATATACAAAGAAGCTAACAGCTTAGGATGGCCATGACGTTACCGCGGGCCAAGGACATCTCCCATCGTTCTCACACGTGCTCTGCACTGGGCAAGCTGTGGTCAGGCCGTGCCCCAGCAAATTTGTACACGGTCGAACGCCTTGATAACAAAGTGCTCAGGGACTCCAAAATCCTTCGTCATACGGATTATATCGTTGTAGTTTGTGCACCATACAGCACACATTAAAGCAGCCTCAGCAGTCAGCACGTTGAGCAAAAGAACACCTTTATTTAACACGGATTGAAGAGGCACTTAACGAAAGATTAACTTCCATGGACACTTATTGCGGTGGAATCTGCAAATACAGCTGACCTTCACACCGATGCTCACCTCATGCTGCACATGGAGGGAGTCACAGCTCCGGAGCGTCGATTGCCGGTATTGCCTCGCACAGCCCATAGCACCCGCCGCGGTGGCTCAGTGGTCAAGACGCTCTATCAAATATAGTCTATACTGTCTTGACCGCTGAGTACTGAACTGATATATACTGAACCGCGCTTTCCGTGTTCGAACCCATCACGGCGGCCGCGTTTCGATGGAGGCGAAACGCAAAGGTGTGCGGTGTCGGTCGAAATTATTCCGCAGCCCTCCACTATATGGCACCTCTCTCTCTCACTTATTTCACTTCCACCTTCCTCCCTTCCATTACAGCGCGGTTAATCCAGGCGTCCACGGAGAAGTGTAACAGATACTGCGTCTTCCGTTTCCTATATAAACCGATTGACAACACACAATAATACCTAATGCATGGGAGAAGGGAAGTGCCCCCAAGCGCTCGCTCATTTCGTCAGCTCCCGATTGGATTAGTGCAAAAAGCGCCTGCACCGGGTATGTGTGTATATCTATGCTGCGGAGGGTGTCGCCTGGCGATCTCATTGGCAGATGCGGATGGCAATGGCGGCGCCGCTATATACTTGCATTCGTTGCATAAAACAACTCAGATAGCAGATTAAGGGTCTAAACTCCTTCGTTGTACAGACAGATTCGTTGTAGTAGAGGCGTTCGCAATGCATATGAAAAATGTGAATTTGGCGGAGATACACGAAACCTTTCGTTATAAAGACGATTTCATTGTAGAACTGTAGAGGCGACTGTATTCCAAATTTCAACTTTCTGCCACCCCTCGCTATTGTCAGGCAAAGGGAGCAAGACCTCTACGCCATTATTCCTTGTATACTAAATGTGGTATCCAGATGGTTGGTTACAAGGAAATGGGACTGGAACGGGGCTGGAAGAAACCATGCATGAAAAGACGATGAGGCTTTTTCTCAAACGGCGAAGTTGACATGGTCTAAAGCTCCTCCCCTTTGCAGTAATTAAGTATGCACGTATAATGACATGATTACTAAGACATTCCTAAAAGAATATCTTGCTCATAGAGCAGCGTGGGAAATTGCGTTTGCTTTTTAAAGTAGTAGTATCATTAAGTGTTTTTTTATTCAAATAAACATAAAAACACAAAAAGATGTTTGCCAGCCTCGGTATACTATTATCTAATCATCATAATCATCCGAACTAGGGCGGCGGAAGTAAAGGGATAGTAATTAAGATGAGGGAGAGGAAATCGTAGAGGTGAGTGACAGGAAGAAAGGAGAAGGTATGTTTAAATAAAAAAGGTAAAGTATGTGCACTATGTTAAAGTGCTTTTTAAAGGCGATACTGGTTTTTGGAGACCTAAATGCAATGCTCAACTTACAAAATGGCTTATTAATGAAGAGGGGGGTCGGTCGAGCATCCCAAGAGGAAAAGTTTCCGTGCGAAAACAATGCGACAGTCTATTTTCTTCGAAGTTGAGTGACTCAAAAACGCATTGCGAAAATAGAACCGTTCCTCTCAGCTACTCCCTCCAAGAAGCATCCATAAATTCGCTCCTGAACTCATACTTTATAACAGTGATGTTTAGCGAAAACGAAATAAGGAGTCGATGTGGAGGATACCATGCTAAACAGCGTTCCAATTGAGACGCTTGCCAGGGCAAGGCGTTGATGTAACGTTGATGTAAAATAGTGACACCTGGACATACATATTTCTTCGCGGAGGTACGCTAACGAACTTAATCTCATGTATGCGATATATGACAGAACTGATTTTTTGCGAAATATTTGAAACAGAATGGGAGAGTTATTGGAATTTTGTAACGGCAAATAATAATAAAGGAATGCGTCAATAAGTCAAGCGGTACCTGGATCACATAGTTGCCCTGGTAACCCCTATAGTATCACTTATTCCTCCGACGTTTATCTAAATACGTTCTGAGAAACCCTGACTTCACTGCCCACTTCCCACCATTATACCACTAGCGCGCGCTTCCTGATTGTGTATTACAATCACCTCGTGCATTCGAAAAGCATTTGAAAAGACGCTCGTGTTCTGTGCGATGTCAGTGCACGTTAAAACCTATAGGCGGTCGAAATTTCCTGGGCCCTCCACTACGGCGTCTCTTATAGCCTGAGTCGCTTTGGGACGTTAAACCCTAAACCAAACCAAACTACTAAAGCTAATACATTACTCTTCCGCATCGACAGCATTCAGTCTGTACTTTTATGACTATATATACAAGCCGGCGTAGTCACCCTGTGACGTCATGAAACCTCGTTGCATGGTAGAGCACTGATTGGTCGGCACAGCGTGTGACATCGTGAGACCATGTCCATGTCACATGACTTAGTTGGTAGGTGCGCTGACCGTGCGACATGGCCGAGCACTCTGGTGGCTTGACGTCGGTTGGCACTGCGCTTGGTGGTGTGCAGACGTGTAGAATCAACGCCGCCTGTATCCACCAGTGTAGGTGGTGGTGATGGTGAACTCTTTTATTACGCCCAAGACCAGGGTACCAGTCCAAGGACCGGTTGCACTGGCTGAGAGGAGGTCGGCGGGGATCCATTGGGATGTCGCGGCCTCCACCGCGCGCTGGATAAGCAGGCGTTGGAAATCCCCGCAAGCGAAGGGGACGATGCATGGAAGTATGTCGCTGAAGATGCATGGGGTATCGCGGATGCACTGAGATCCAGAGAAAAAGTAGGCCTAGCGATTCAATACTTACTGCCTTCTCAAAACGTACTGTAATTAAGCGTCCCCTAAATTATTTTCGGGAGGGGCCCTGGGCACCTTTTTAGGGGCACCGCATGTATACTGGATGGAGCTACCCAACGAGAACAGGGTCAAAATAACTGCGAGGGCGGGGACTTCATTTCTGATTTCATTCGCACCTCTCTATAGATGCGTGCCTGAGTTCGTTTTGGTTACTTGGTGGTATTATACTTGGACATGCATTATAAAACGGCATAGTCGTTATAATGGGATGTACTAATTTAACAGTGCCGCAGACTGTAAATGAAACTTACCTTCTCACTGGAAGCCGAATTCTTTGCTTTACTGTTCTTGTTGCCCGGTGCTGAAATGGCACGTATCTAAAAAGGCAGATTGGCCAAGGTCGGTTATGAATTCCCAAGAGACGAAATACTATAGGCCACAAATATGTGGAATGATAATGCGGGAAACGGCAAGAAAGAATTTGGGAAGAATGCTTATGTAAGTCTAAAAGAAAGGGGAAATAATCGAGTTACTTTTAAAAGAAAGCTGACCGCATTTTAAATAAATTACAACTAGGGAATCTGCTGGTGTCAGTGATTAGCTGACAATACATCGCACACTGCAGTGTGAGATTTTTACGCTGACGATGTTGGCGCCGGAAGAGAGAAATGTGTTGTTCCTTATTTCGCACTGCTGGTGATAAGGAATACCTGCCGCAATGACAGGGAAAAAAAAGAAGAAAGAACTCGAAGGGACACTTACCGCTGTGCAATACGTAATTCAACGACAGCCGATTAGGTATTAGGATTTCGCGACATGTTAAGGTAACGTTTTGAAGACTATACGTATGCATGAATGCACAGTTATATACCACTCTTTTTTTTTTTATTTTTCAGACGTATTGTTCAAGTATAGCGCCTCTATGCCAGTCCTTGATGCATATAGCCATGAATTAACGAAGCCTTGTGACATGAGAAGTAGCGCGTCTTCGAGGTGTACCTTATTCTGCAAGATAAGTGTATGCATATATGTTTTGGTTGATCATCATAGCAGTGGAAGGAGTTACTATAAGGAATAGAGCGTCACGCATGACGTCATTCGGTTCGAACCGCTCATCTCGGTTGTCATAGTGCGTTCTAATACAAAGTAACGGGGCTCTTTCCGCAGTAACCGGCCGTTAACACCCTCCCGTTATGCCGACTGCTCTACCACACAACATGCTAGTGCACTGCCCTTTAACCGTTAGTATATGAAATACCTACAGCAATAGGACTCGTTTCCCGAGGTTGTCTGCGCGGCTGCATGCACAACCTTCCCCTTTACCTTTTTCTCCCTCTCTTTTTTACGTAATAGTGGCGACCTCCATTGCGACTGCTGCTTTGAAGGCACACTCACTACCCCCCCCCCCCCCTCCCATTATTCTTTCTCCTCTAATGTTCGAAACATGGCTAACCTTAGACCAGCTCACAGATACGGAGGCAGCCTCGACGGAAGTGCGCAGGGCATCCTGCTGCGTAAGAATAAAGTTTTCGCCGTGTCTCCCTTTTCCTCTGTTTTGCATACACCATTTAGCTCTTTGAAGCCTCAAATATTTTGCTATATGAGACATATTTGCTGGTTGCCTCGTGTTATAAATCAAACCTCACAAAAACAAGGCTCATGCCAAGTATAGTACGTTCATGCCATTATCATACATACGCGTTTCGAAATGAGCCAGGAATTCCTCACCTGCACACAGCCTGTCGGTCCACTCAGGCTCGTCTCGCTCAAGCACTTCGCACTTCATCCATCATGAGTCGCACAGCGCGCTGCATGATTTCTTAATGATTTCTGCCTGCGGCGCCCTCTCGCGGTGGTGGTCGCACATAGTGGAGCGTTCGCGTCAAGCCTGGCGGACAGACAGAAGCTAAGTCAGGTCGAGCCGACAGCAATTGCGCTCGGGTCGACCACACCTGAGCATAAGCGCAGCCCACTGGGGTGGGCCCCTGTCCACCGTCGCCGCTCGGCAGCCGGCTGTCTTCGTGCACGGGGCACGGAACGCCGAGGCCATTAATCATGCGCTTAACACCTATGGAGAAGCGCGCTTCGCAGCTATAGTTTGATGCAGCGCGGCAGAAGTCCACCAGAACGGGGAAGAGGAGTTAGAAACTATGCACTGGTGGAGTGTGGGCTAGACAACTTTAGTGCAAGCATCAGGATCAATTGCGACGATCTGCAAATCTTCTAAGGGCGCTAACGTCGCGCAGTTCACGGATAGTTTTTACATTCAGCGTAGTTCTAAATGCGGCCACCGTGACGACGCTTTTCCATCATGCTATCTTAGACTAGAAGTGGAATTCTGTTATCCCTGTGAAGTAAATAATTAAATTATAAAACCGGACGCCTACTATATTTGAAGCGAAAGAAAGAGCGGGTATAGAAGCAATATTTTTACCTTGGTTGAACTGTTCCTCATATCCACAGTCCATGGTACAGTTGGACACAATATAGCGCGTCGCCGGTGGAGAACTACTTCATGCTACACAATGGGAAGGGGGGGGGGGGGGGCTTATTTTATTCACTTTCGTAATGTAGATGTATTCTTTAAAAATCACTTCTGCAGAACCGCCGCAAAGCTACAGATCCCCTGCGCTTGCTTGTGCTCGAAGGCCGCAGGACTTTTTTCTTGCTTCCCTTGCAGCCTTATTTCCTTATGCCACGTTTGGAGAAATTTTGGAGAAGCATAGTGAAATTTATTTAGTTTGAACTCGCTTAACTCAGACATACCGGTTTATTCGAAACGTCGCGTCAGTCCCGTCAGCATCAGCTGTATAAATGGGTTAATACGTATTCGCCATAAATGGTAAACATTTTTATACGTTTTGAGTTCTCAGATATTGCCGCGGAAATTGCGTAACGGGCGACAGTCCGCTGCTGCAGTCGTGAGACTGCTCTGATGCACGCAACTATGCGGGACTGACTCTGAAAGGAACCACTTCTCTGCTTTCCTTTTCCAGACCTGGAGTCAGCACAGACGACGGTTGCAGTTTCCCAACGCGCCATGTTCTCCGAGCGCAAACAGTGGGTGAGAGCGGAAACGCGCTGTTCAGGAATCGCTGTGTGATGCGCCCGACACGTGTTTCCGAACGGCTTCCGAAACAGGGGCGGGTTCCTCGGGTTCGCATAGCGCGTCTGTCAGGCCACGTTGTTTGTTGTACGTGACCATGGGCCGTAAAATTGGCTTCAGACTTGCTCGTGGGCTTTCGCGCCGGCCTTTCGCTCCGTTTTGAGGTATACCTTCTGGGTATACGCACCAGACCACCGGCACCAGTGGTCATAATAGTGTACAAGTGTGGGAGTGTGAGAAGAATCCCCGTCTGTTTATTTATTCGTTGTTTCTTGTCGAGACTGTAACCAATGCTGTCCCGGTGAGATGTAGATCACTAGCGCGATACGACGAGAATTCGCCCGTTAGCTTTCAAAGGTGATCCACGCACACATATAAGTATCAGCATGAGTGGGGAGAAATAAGTGCGCTTATGAATCAGACCTGCGAACATGCTTTACTGCGAGTTTGTCACTTTAAACTTCATATCTGTTGTTCGGTGCATGATACCAAGGGCATGGAAACCTCTGGCGCGAGTGTTTCTCCTGTGGAATTAATCTACCATATCAACCTGTTATCTTGCCCTTAAATCACATTTTTACATGATACCACTCTCAGAATACTGAAGAGTGCGTCTCGCAAAGGTCCTGGAAAATGACAGAAACTTCCCTGGGAATGGTTGATAGGTTAGCGACCACGCAATTCTCAACGAGTTTCGTGATCGTTTCTGTGACTGTGGGTTCATGCATGTTAAGTGTTAAATGACGAGGGTGCGTATTATTGTGTGTGTTGACCCCGCGTTTATAGCCTCTGTGCCTTTTCCGTTTCTTGCAACGCGAGTACGCATGCCTTCCTTGTGGTCATGAGTGTATATCACGACACTCGATCGCTATTATGCAGCACTAGCCGCCTCAACTCCAGATAGATGCACATGTCCTGTGATATGTTTTGCGCTGGATTGGTTTCGAGTCTCGAGAGTGATGTCCCTTGACGCGACGTGAATGGCGAATCGTCATAGTATTTCGTGCACGACGCAGAAGTTGAAGTCGCCAAAGTAGGCGATCGGCGAAGTGCGGTCGGAATTGACAAGGTAGTATGACGAACTTCGGGGTGATTTTCTCTTATTCATTTGTAAGCGTTTGACGGCGTTTTGCTGCAAACGCGGGCCCCATGCGAGGACGGCGAATGATATAAAACGAGGCGCGAAGCACAGGCTGCATGCACGAGGCTGTCACATGATAGCGTACAAATCTGTGAAGGTGACACTGCCGACACCGACGTCCATGCTACTAAGGGCTGCTGCACAAGGCACCAAATGCGCACTACACGATGTTCAGCTTCCTACACAAACTACACAGCCCACACTCTACCCTAACATATGCCCGAATTGCATTGAGTACGCTTAATTATACCACATCACCTGGACGTAAGGTAGAACGAGAGAAAGAAGATGTAAAAGTGCACTGAACAAGGGTAAAGGCGCGCCCTCAGTTCGCAAGTCGAGCCAACGTTTCGACAAGTGGGCAAATAATGGACTGACGTTGCCTTGAAGGTGCATACTTCTTATTGAACGAAAAAAAAAAAACGGGGAACTTAAGCTCTGCCATTTAGGTTATGACGCAACATCATTATAATGGCTCCCGTCTGCGCGCCGGCTCCTCTTTGCGGACCCTTGTTCGCTCCAACGCACTTTCATCATCATCAGCCGGACTATACCCACTGCAAGGTGAAGGCCTCTCCCATCTACATCCAATTAATCCGGTCCTGTGATAGCTGCATCCACTTGACCCCTGCGAACTTCTTAACCTTATCCGCCCACCTGGCTTTCTGCCTCCTCCTGCTAAGCTTTCCTTCCCTTGGTATCCAATTTGTTACCCTTTTCGACAATCGGTTTTCCTCTCTTCGAACTACATGCCCTGCCCACGCCCATTTCTTCTTCTTGATTTCCGCTAGAATGTAATTAACTCGAGTTATTTCTCTGACCCACTCTGCACGCTTCATATCTTAATCACAAACCCCTTAATTTGTGCCTCTATTATCTTATATGTAGTGATTAGAATACAGTAGTACGATATACCACACTACGTAATTACACCACCACTCAACACGCATATAAAGTCCCGTTTAACCATGCCGTATACGAAAGTGCCTGCATGAAGAAAGACCGCGTGCCTGATTTGGGATCCAAGGGTTCCCGATGGGGTCGATTCCCACGCATGTAACCCTTCTATCTCAAAGTAGTCAACTCTGCCATGTTAGGTGGTTTTGTGAGGTCACACAGCCAGCCGATCAATCAGTGCCCGCGGATGTAAATTCCTGATTTTATTGCGATAGCAATACTGCACCAGGTTTCGAACCGTCGCGTATCCCCGGCGGACGCCATGCTTGACCTTGAACAGCCGAGAAGGAAGAGGAGGAGCAGAAGAAGAAGAAGAAGGCTGGTAACTTACGATCTCGCATCATACTCTTAAAGGATGAGCTTAAGTGTCCCCAATAATGTAGCACCTTACACTAACAGGGCGTGATAGGGGAATAATGTAGCAGGCAAAAGAAACTTCCGCCGTTGCTATCACAATTCAACTATATGGTTAACCAGAGTTAAACCACAACTAATTTTTTCACTTACAACACCGACCACGTCGGACTTTCTGCGCTATCGCATTCATAACTGCTTTTCACCATCATGACACAACGCGAGACAAGTTTGATGCGTGCTGCTCTACCTATACACCCCGCCCATAACAAAAGCAGAAACGTTTGTATCTGTAAAGAAGAAGACGGGCTTACGCTAGAGCCGCATGTTCATCGCTTGGTGCTCGCGCCTAGCCGGTCTCGCAGATGGTGCACCTATACTTGAGTTCTCAAGCTTTTAGAAATAAATCTCCACCTTACATACGATCGATCCTCTCGCCCTGAAACTGCGCAGCCGCACGTTATACCACCTCTTGCGATGCCAGAAGACGTCAAACATCAAGCCATACAAGTGGGCTCCACCGTCATTCGTGCCAGCATTCTCCGTCAGCGAGACCCCGCCATCTTCAGCGGCACTGATGATCATGACGTTGAGCGGGTGAGCGCGTATAACAAAGGGGATGCAGAAACGAAGCTCAACAATCTGTGGTACCGGACCATGAAGCGTATATTCCATCATGCACGGTCCGTGTTCAAAGCCAGCTTTTTCGAAGTTTTCGGCCATCCGGCGATCAGAAAACTCCGCGCTGAACAGCGCTTGCGTGCGCGGTCTCAGCAGGTCGCGAGAAATTTACTCGTTACACTGAGGATGTCGACTTTTGCAAGCGCATCAACACACAGATGCCAGAGACCGATAAGATCAAACACGTTCGTAAAGGAATAGATGACGACGCATTTCATATGTTGCTATAGCGCGAGATCTGCGCACTGTGGCTGAAGTCGTCACACTCTGTCAGTTTTCACGAACTGCGCAAGCAGAGGGCTCTGACTAGCGAGCACGTGCACCATGCACAAACGGCTAGCCTGACAGGTGAGCATTCTTTGATCCTGTCGCAGATAAATAGCTTCATAAGAAGTTGCTCGACAGCTCTCCCTTTTTCCCCGTCATCAAGGGCCTTCACCACACGTGGCCTCCAATCTGCGCCAGATTATTCAAGAACAGGTGGCTGAAGCTCTTCCTGAAGCCCCTCAGCCCATCTCGCGGTTGAAATATTCGGCCGTTGCCACCCGACCACTATGCACCTGCATATACACCGCTATAGACCACCTGCCCATATTCAGCCTCCTGGTCCCGTTCGAGAACCTGATAATTTTATTCGACCGCCTGCTCAACTGGCAAACGCATGGCGCACAAGTGATAATCGTCCCATCTGCTACTTTTGCGGTTTGCCTGGTCATATGCTGCGGAATTGCCGTCGACAAATCGGCGTCTCTCGACCGCCTTCCGAAGACTCCGGCTACTGGAACCAGCGTCAGCACTCCCTTCCTGCTGAAACATCTCAAGGCCATCCACTGTCTCCTGAACGCATCGCTTCTGGTCGCCGTTCACCTTTCCCGCGTCGGCGCTCCATTTCTGCGATGCGACGTCGTCCCTCGGCCACTCAAAAGGAAAACTAGCGCTGTCGTCGAAATTTCGAAGGCATCGTTTGTCTGCAGCTAATCGTGAGTGATGATCCTGTGACGGCGCTTGTCGACACCGGTGCTGCAGTCTCTGATGGAGGCAGCTAGAGCTTTGCGACTCTTTGAGGAAAGTGAAAATGCCTCTTTATGACATATACGTCGTTACGGGCTTCCAGCGCGCATCTCATTCAGCTGTCGGCAGCGTTTACCGCTCGAGTCCTCATCCAAGACATTTTATATACGATCGAGTTCATCGTTTTACCGTCATGTTTACATGCGATCATCTAGGGCTGGGATTTCTTATCGCTCCACGATTGTGCTCGGGCTGAAATAGCGCTATCTGTGCTGCCCAGTCCCGTGCAGTACTCAGAACTTATCGACTCATCTGTTTCTGCCAAAGCTCTTGTTGGTTTGTGGAGTGTAACGTCCCAAAGCGACACAGGCTATGAGAGACGCCGTAGTGGAGGACTCCGGAAATTTCGACCACCTGGGGTTCTTTAACGTGCACTGACATCGCACAGCACACGGACGCCACTCCGTTTCGCCGCCATCGAAACGCAGCCGCCGAGGCCAGGATTCGATTCCGCTTCCTTGGACACGGTAGTCGAGCGCCGTAACCACTGCGCCACCCCGGCGGGGCGCCAAAGCTCTTGTCGCCAACAGTACCGATATTCCTGCGTGTTCATCTGTGATTGTTTCTCTCTCCTGTGACTCTGTTCGTGATGCAAGTGTCGCGTTCATGCCATCGCATGTTTTTCTTCGCCGCCACTGTCTGCATCTACCTTATGCCCTGCTCGCCATATCCGCCGGCCTCATCTCATTATGGGTCTCGAATCCGTTTTCAAGCCCCTTCACTTTGCGCTGCGGCGAATGCATCGGTGCCGTACAGCTCTTCGATGCTGTTTTAAACCCCGGAGGATCATCACCGCTCAACATGGATGCGCTCGCAGCCCACCTACTTCTGCGTCTGTCCCGCTGTCGACAGATCTCTTCCTTTGCAGTATTAATGCATCTCTTCCTCCACCTTAGCGAGCTATGCATCTTGCGCTCCTCAAGGAGTTTCGTTCCTTCTTCGATTGTCATCAACCTGTTTTGGGGCGCACATTGACTGTTGAGAAATGAGCACCATATTGACACCGGCGCCCATACCCCTCTGCGTCAGCGTCCATATTGTGTTTCCTCCGCCGAACACCAAGTTATTGAAAAATAGGCGGACCAAATGCTTCAAAGTGTAGTTATTCAGCCCCCCAACAGCCCAAGGGCCTCATCGGTAGTCCTCGTGAAGAAGGATAACTCCGCTAGATTTTGCGTTGATTACCACCGCATTAGTAAGATCACGAGAAAAGACGCGTCTACCATCTGCCCCGTATTGATGACGCACTGGACTGCCTCCAAGGCGCGGAGTCTTTTCATCGCTCGGCTTGCGATCTGGTTATTGTCAGGTCCCAATGGCAGCTGAATATCGTGAAAAAAAAAAAAAAAAACGCATTTGTGACCCGTGATGACATCTACGAGTTCATCGTCATGCCTTTCGGTTTATGCAACGCTCCGGCAACTTTCGAGCGAATGGTGGACACAGTTTTGCGTGGCCTAAAGTGAAAGACGTGCCTGTGCTATTTGGACGATATCGTTACCAATTTCAAGACGCATCCATGTCACCTGAAGTACATTTTGACACACCTTACCAACGCCGGCCTGCAGCTAAACTTACAAAAAAATGCACTATTGCTGCTCATGAACTCACCATTTTAGGTCACGTTTCGAAAGATGCTGTGCGCCCTGATCCCGCTAAACTTCATGCCGTGACAGCGTTTCCCGAGCCGTCATCCACTAAGGAACTACGAAGTTTCCTCGGGCTTTGCTGTTATTTTTTGGGCGGTTAATTCGCAACTTCGCATCAATTGCTGCCCCTTTGAATCAGCTGCTCGGCAGCGATACCGCTTTTTCGGCTTGGTCACCTGCGTGCGACGACGCATATACAACACCCTGCGTCATCTCCTCACGGCCCCTCCTATTTTGCGCAATTCCGATCCGGCGGCTCCGACTGAAGTTCACACGGACGCCAGCATGGTATTGGTCTAGGTGCAGTACTTATCCGGCTCAAACCTAGCTTCGACGAATATGTAGTTGCGTATGTAAGCCGCGCACTTATCAAAGTTGAGCACAACTACTCTGTAACCGAAAAAGAGTCCCTCGCCATTGTGTAGGCCATAGGCAGATTTCGTCCCTACATGTACGGATCGTCCTTTCGAGGTCTTACGGACTATCATGCACTTCGTTATCTTTCTTCGTTAAATGATCCTTCCGACCACCTAGCCCGGTGGGCGCTGCGTCTCAAAAAATATGACATTCACGTCGTCTACCGGTTGGGCCGCAAGCATCAGGACGCCGATGCCTTGTCTCGCTCACCGTTCGCGGCCGACATTTCCAGCCTCTGCGAAATCGAGGCTCCTGCACCGTCTCCCGCCATCAGTGGCATACCTTCTGAACAGCGTAAGGATCTTTGGATCCTCTTTCTTTGACCCATCGGCGGTTACACCATCGCACGCCCTGCGTCGTCTAGCTTCACATTTTGAAATACGCGACAACCTGCTCTGCCGCCGGAATTACCATCCTTATGGACGAATATGGTTCCCCATCATTTCTCGACACCTACGGGCCTATACATCTGCTCGTTTTCACACTGACTTGCAATGTGGTCATGCGGGCCTTTTCAAGACGCCTGTGCCTTCAGTACTACTGTGTGGCATATACAACTTTGTTTTGAAGTACGTGCGCTTGTGCCTCGACCGCCAACGTCGCAAGACGTCCACTCACCGTACTTCTGGAGAGTTGCAGCCACCTTCTGTGTTTTTCATCTGTTGCTCATGCTCTTTATTTCTTCGTCCTTGTGACCAGCATACTTACTGGTTAGTTTCCTAGTTCTTTTCCTCCATTGTGAGTCAACGCTTTTTAGGTATAGGTACTTAAATACTTTAGCTTTTAAATACTTCAGGACATGTTAAAGACCTCCTGGTGGTTTAAATAACTATCCATTGGTTCATAAAAATCTACCCATAATTATCTGGCAGCATGTTGTCATTCCAAACTGCCGCCGAAAAATCAAGCCCACCCCCCATGGTCCACCCTCCAACTGGATGGTGGCGCCCTCTGTGTAAAGTGAGCTCAAGCCGCGCATGAGCGCACGCGTTTTTAAAGCGAAAGTTTTATTTCTTAACGGCCTTTTTATGAGTATACAGGGACTTGAATATTTGGGGGCTGGGATTTAAAACATTCCTATGCAAAATCTACTACCCCCTTCGAGCTGAAATAACGTTCACAAAGTAGCAAAATATAGTCTACGTTATCTGATAAGTGATTCAACATTGGTACTTGCCTAGATTTCCGAAATCGAGGAAAAACTGCTCTCGGCGGCGTGCACAATTTTCGCAGGAGAGAGTCAAAAAGCTTTTTGACATGATGCGTCATCTGTCGAGCAGTGAGACAAGCTCCATCCCGGCCGTTGGCGCGCTTGCCTCGCTGCCCGACAGATGACGCATCATGCCTCGCTGCCCGACAGATGACGCATCATGTCAAAAAGCTTTTTGACTCTCTCCTGCGAAAATTATGCACGCCGCCGAGAGCAGTTTTTTCTCGATTTCGGAAAATCTAGGCAAGTACCAATGTTGAATCACTTATCAGATAACGTAGACGATATTTTGCTACTTTGTGAACGTTATTTCAGCTCGAATGGGGCAGTAGATTTTGCATAGGAATTTAAATCCCAGCCCCCAAATATTCAAGACACTGTACAATAATTGGTTCACAGGAAAAAAAAAAAAAAGGCGCAGTATGTCACACTTGTTCTGTGGACACCTGAACCGCGACGTAAGAGGAGCAAGGTGGGAGCGAAAGCGGAAAGAAAGGGGTGCCGTAGTGGAGGGCTCTGGAGTAATTTCGACCATCTGGGGATCTTTAACGTGCACTGGCATCACACAGTACACGGACGCCACTTCGTTTTGCCTCCATCGCAATCACGGTGCTCGCAACCATAGAGGAAGGAGAAAATTCCTTCCTCCATGCTCGCAACGCAGCCGCCGGAGGTCGGGATCGAGCCCGCGGGTACTCTGGCACAGTAGTCGGGCGTCTTACCACTGCACCACCCCGGCGGGCCATTCTAGAATCACTTTTATTGCGAATGCAATACTACTATAGGTTTCGAGCCTTCAGCGTAGCGCGGCGGTAGCCACGTCTTACCCACGTGACGCTGTGACGTCACACCCCACGTGACACAAAAGCGAGAGATGGGCTCCCAACTCAAGCGGTCGGCGTGGCGCGGTCGGAGCCGCGGCTCAGTTGGCAGCAGCTGCCAACTTGGGTCTCTCGTTTCACATGGGACGGTTATGTCAGAATCAGCCTGCTAGGACCCCGGCATTCACATTACCCCTATAGGCCACTAAGGCACGTTCATACTGCTTGGTTAAAGCGGGGCTTTATATGCGGGCTGAGGAAGAAGAAAAAGAGAAGAGCGCTTGGTCACCCGCACAGCTAATGCTTTCTCTCAATATTTGGTTCAGCAGCGTTGACTCGTAATTTTTTTTATTGGAGGAGACAACTCGGTCGGTGTGCCAGGCCTTACGGTTGCACAGCAGGGACGCAAAGGAGGAAAAGGATTGATTGATTGATTGAATGTCCTTTATTGAATAGGAAGGCTCATGGTCATGGATTGGAGGGGGGGGGGGGAAGAATCTTCATTGTTTGTACATGTCGTCACTTAAATCATATTGCTCTGACCAGGCCACTAAGGGAGCCATACTTATATCATATATTTGTGTGTTAGCATCAGTTTCTAGAAGGGAACAGTAGTTCAGGCGGTAGGGTTCGATCTCGGAGCGTCTATTAGAAAAAGCGGGGCAATCCCACAGTAGATGAGATATGCCGCCGCGCGTTAGAGAAGAGAAAGCAGTCAGAAATGCATTTGAGGCAACAGCCTGTAGCAAAACACACACAAGAGAAAGATGAGAGCAATGAAGGCAACAGTGCAGAGGAGGAGAAATACAGGGCCACCACCGCACAGCAGTTGGATAGAGTAGAATGAAAGGTTCTCATAGGAACACCGACAGGGCCAGATGACATACCTATGAGGTTGACTAACATAATAAATTTGGAAGCGCTCGGACAGACAAGAACAAGAGAAGTGGACAGGACAAATGCTACTTGTGACTGCGTTTATTCAGAACCTTTGTCTGGTGACTAGACTTCCTGTGCAGGCGCATACGGCAATGACTAGTGCAACGCAATTGCCAAAGATTAAACAATCAGTATCTTATGAAGACGCAGATGCCATGGGAGCGCACTATTAAATGTAAAATGAGGAGCGTGGCCAAACCAACAACTTTCTTTGCACATAAAGAGCAACTTTTTCTGTAGCAATGTCACTCATGTACTGCTGACGCACTTTTCATGCAAGCTGTGAATGAGCGAGGCTTTTAATACTTCCGCCTCCCACAATAGAAGTTTTGTTTGTTTGCTGATGACATTGCGGATGACATTGTACTGGTAGCAGAAAAGTGGAGTGAGTTCAAGGGAACAGTTAGGATCAGTTGAGGGGAAGGCAAAAAGGTGGGGCTGCAATTCAGTAGAAGGAAGTCAAAAATAGTGATATATAATGAAGAGAGGGGAGATCCACCAGAAATATGAGACGCTAAGCCTGACCATGTAGAGAAATAAGATTATCTGAGCATATGGCCATCGGAGTACGCAGAGAGAGAGGGGGGGGGCACCTCATCTTCTAATCCTCTAAGGGGGTGCCAAGTCCGCCTCATACCTTCACACTGTTGGACCTGTGCCGTCATTTCTAAAAGTGCGTGGTTATGGTCATGCACATTTTTCATTATAATGGCGGCCGAGGACCGTGCTGTTGTCTTCCATGCCACCCTGTCCTCGGGAAAGCCGGGGACTCAAAGAACCGCTGTGAGAAGCGCGCCATCGAGTAATTTTCCATTCTGCATCCGCGGCGAAGCTTGTTTTGTTCTTTAAGTACGAATATTTTGTATGTGTTGCTATTCCATCACATCACAATGAATGCTTTATAACCATTCCTCATCTTCACGCTGTGCTTTGACTGTAGGAACCATGGGGGGGGGGGGGGGGGAGGGGGGGCACAGCGGTGAAACTTGGCTCCCCCTAATGAAGAAGCCTGCGCACATCTATGCATATGGCTAAATGAAGGGAAAACTGAGGAACATGAATTGCAATGGACACAGGAAAAATGAATTCAGATATCATGAAGCACGGGGCACTATGGAACTATATATTAAGTATGAGGCAGTTAAAGGTGCATGGAAAGGAATTAAGATAGCAGGCCTCACATTTGAGAATGCAGTCCTGTGCATGAAATAGGAAGTGCAATCAAGTCCGGAAACCAGACAGAGAAGTGTAGGCAGGTTAGCTTTGGGTGCATATGGGAGCACTCCGAATGAGAGACCAGAGGGACAGGGCTGAGCGTTGTTTGAGGTCCCAGAGGCAATAGGCAAATTAAGATATGACCGAAGAATAGACAAAATAGGGGAAACAAGGTGAGCAAGGAAAATATATAAGTACCTGTAAGTGAATAAAAAATAGACAAACAGAACCTCAAAGCTAAGGTTTAAATGCATGTGAAGGATGGAACTCGGCAAAATACTAGCATGATTAAATAGACAGAAAAAAAAGTGGGAAGAATGGAAGGAAAATCAATGGGTACATATGGAACGCTAAAGCAGGACATAAAGAAAAGGTATTGCATAATTACATAGGATGTCTATCAGTGTTCTTTTTTTTCTTCTGGAGAAGTGAAACTATGAAAACGATTGACAAATAAGACATTTGAAAAAAAAAGGAGGAGGGGAATTACAGGCTAGAAGGCGCAAGCGGCCACCCAGTACCCAGGGCATCAATATCATCTGTCCATTCATCCACAGCAGGCATCGCGGGACAATTGGAAACCTGCAGATTAGGGTTTCACTAATATACGAGTATATAGAGAAGGGAAGCACACGAGTAAGATGCCTTCCAGATTTATTCTAGCAGACGATACTGTCATTTTGGAAAATACCGTACAAAAACTTTTGCAGGTCTCACAAATTTGCTGCGAAGATGAGCGTGGGAGGCTTCCTCCCTTGGGCTGGAATTTAATACTGAGAAGATGAATGGATGGCAATGAAGGAAGCTCCGGAGACAAGGAACCACTGCTATAGTTACAGGGCAAAGACCTACAGTGGACTACCATAGCAAACCTGATATCCTAGGTAACCGAAACTGCCTCCGTGGGCTCATGAGGATTGGTAGCACATGAAGGCAGTGAAAAGTGGGCAGAATGCTCTGCACGTTCAACTGTTTGAAGGTAATGAGAGCACTCTGGAAACTGATAGTAGTGCCCAATCTGACCTTTGGCAATGTTGCGATGTAGGTCTCATTGGGCACGAAACAAGCTCACGAGACTTGTCAATGAGAGGTAGGGGGACTGGCTCTGGTAGTCCATGGGGGAGTGCCAAATGAAGTAGTCCAGTGCAACATGAGATGGTTGTCTTTTGAGGCACGAGAGATCATTGCGAAACGCCGAGTGAGTGCAGTACTCAACGGAAAATGGGCCGGCAAAGTGTACAAGTGCACTATTTTGCACTATGCAAACACGATGTGGACACTAGAAACATATGGACACTAGAAAGCCCAATTCAAAAAATTCTGGAACCCATGTGGGACAAGAAGCTGAGGGAGCAAGTAGTAAAGTGGAACAAAACAGGTGCAGTAGCGCAGCATTGAAAAAAACCATAAATGAAGCTGTAGTGCACTGTGAAGATGGATATCAACAAGGAAACTATATACTAGACTAAATGCCCTATGCCCTGGATGCAGTGCGGCAGAAGGGACAATCTAACATCTTGCCATCAACTGCCTCAACATTTAGACAATGCTGTCTAATTAGACGCTGTCCTCACAGGCACCCACCTGCCCACAGCTCCGTGCATGACGCCGACGAAGAGGTTTGCACTGGGACAACTGGGAGGCATGACCAAAGCATATGCACTGGAAACAACAAAGCACCGCCCTGGCAGACTGGACTGCAAGTACAACAGTGGACTGAAACCTCGCGAACCTTTTTCTTTATTTCTTATTTCTTTTGGAAAACATTAATTTAATATTATGTTATACATAGAAACACTTAAACACAAAGAATTTTCATCCTTTTAATTATAATTGCCTGATCAAGTACACTGTAACCTCCCCATTGCGAAGGTTGGTTTGGTTTATAGGGTTTAAACATCCCGAAGCGACCGAGGCTATGAGAGATGCCATAGTGGAAGGCTCTGGAAATTTCAACCATCTGGAGTTCTTTAACGTGCACATACATCGCAACACCTTGCTTTTTGCCTTCATTGAAAAACCGCCACTGTGCCACCACACTGGGCTAATGCAAAGGGGAATGGCGGCGACAGCATAGATATCAGCATCAGTAAACTATCACTGCTCTGCTTCTATTAACCACTGTTCGCACACAAGCAGGATGTGCTCTCAGTACCTATCCAGTGCACATCGACCGACTGTCAGGTCTCTACATTTAACCGCTTAGGATTTATGCTCAGACCATGTAATCATCAGCATCTAAGTTGCAACACCTAACAGGTATAAAATAGCGTGTTCTCGTGCCTTCACTGTATGGTTGCATAAGCCTTTGGGTATACTGATGTACCTGAAAACACTTCTAAATAACTTCTAAAACACTTTCAGTGTTTGTACTGCAAAATTGTGGCTCGTTCAGTTCTGATGTAATATTCGAGCCCACTTATAAAGGCCAAATTTGTAGCGCAGACTTCCTTATTAAAAAACAGAAAATATGCTCTCGTCAGATGTTTTTCACAGAGGTGGCTCAGTGGCCAGCTCAGATAAACTGAAAAGCCCTGATTGCACTTCTTGGTTAATGAGAAGGCTCACCCCTGTCATCACAAAACTGACGCTTTCACATGCGCCTGAAGAGTGTGTCCTAGCCTCATGACACCCTATACCTAAGAAATGTGACAAAAAAAAAGACAATAAAAAGGTGGCATCAAAACAGTAGACAACTGCTGGACAAGCATTTGTCAGAGGTCAACAAAGTCAATCAGTTTGTGACAGCTGGGCAAAGTGTGTAAAGTGGAAGCACGATTTCTGGTTTGGTTTATGCAGTTTAACCTCCCACAGTGACTCCAGCTTTGAAGGATGATGTAGTAAACATCCAGGTGATTTTGATCAACAAGGATTCTTGAACGTGTACGGACATCACACGCTACATAGGCGCCTCGTGTTTCGCCTCCCTCAAAATGCGGCTGCCACAGCTGGGATAGAACACGGGTCTCCTACTTTGACAACCTAACCACTTCACCACCATGACAGGGCAAGAATTCCTGACAGAGCGTCATTGACACAGTTGGCCAAGCCTTACGTCACCTGTACGAGTCCTCCATGGTGGGCTCAGCGTTTAGGGCACTTGGTCGCTGAGCCCAATGACGCGGGCTCAATCTCAGCAGCAGTGGCCACCTTTCAATTATGGCGAAACCAGACACCCGCAGGCTGCTGCAATATGTCACTGCGCATTAAATAACCACACACGGTAGAAATTATTGAGAAGCCCTCTACAGCTATCCTTCTTTCATGCCCTCCTTCATCCCTTCCCTCATAAAGTAGTTGAGATGTTCACTGAGAAGTATAATTTCTGCACGCACAATTTTATTATTCACTTCGCCCGGGATATGATTCCAAAGTTTGCACACTTCTCTACTGTCAGGAATCTAATGGCAATTTCCAGGAGACTGACTTTTCACCAACTGCTGTGAATGCATCAAGTGCAATTACTTTTACGCATTGAAAAACGAGTTTGGCGGCAGCAAGAGTCTTAGCACATAGCAATGACCATGCTGAGGAGCTCGAAAAGTGCCGATAGTGTCTCCAGATGTGCGTAATGGACATCTTACGGAAGTTAAAATCTCTAAAGAAATACACATGCTACGACAGTGACCGCTGCATTTTACATTTCCAATTGTGAAAAGGAATAGCATGCAGATCTCGCAGGAATTATATTCACTGAATTGTCAATGCCTCAAATTATTGACATTTTTTGCAAAAAGGCAATTTTTGCATGAGCATGCAATTGGCAAAAACAAAAATGAAAAATTTGTTTTCTACTAATACTTAGTCTATTATGACAGCATATGCTGGCACACTAAACAATATCTCCCTGCATGTCAAAAGAAAAAAAAAGAAAAGAAACGAATTTGCTGACAACAGACGTTCTAGACATTTTTACGGGGAGACAGCCAAGAGCCAAAACTTGAAACTTCTGAGTCCATGTTTTATATTGCCCTCGCATTAACCAAGTCAACTTCCAGCCGGCTGTTAGCATGAGACAAGCACATGGAATGAATCAAAATACCATCTTTTGCATTCAAGACTGCAACAACTGTCACACGCTCATCGTAGTTTTGATGAATGACAGTTATTCCTCCTTTTGATGGCTTTAACATCCAAAATTTGTAATGAAGTCTTCATCCATTTTCTTTCATTTGTTCGGACACAACAACTCAAAAACCCAAGCGCATTTATTTGGACAAACTATGAAATCGAACTAGCCAAGACCAAGAATTCCAGTGGTAACAAAACTAAAGGGAATAAGTGATAAGCAGTCGTCAGCCGACTTGAGGCAGCCACAGAAGTCACACCTTAACCAGCATGGGTGGAACCAGCTTGTCTGCCGCTGCTTTGTTCTCCAGCTTTTCCACGATGGCCAAGGCAAACTCAAACGTCGTGCCTGGGCCCCGGCTCGTAATCAAGTGGCCGTCAACCACCACTCTATCTTCGCTGTACTTGTAGCCACCTGCAACGCGAGAAAGAGTGAAATATTTCCAGTAGGCATCAGGCACACAAAAGAAGAATTCTGCAAGAGAAACAGCACTGCGTTCAAATAATATACATGCATAGTCTTCACTACCTACCACTAGAAATTTCATCTTTTTTGCTCGGGTGTGATGTGACTTGCTTTCCATGTCCAATGCCATGGCTCTTCAGAGCAATGGGGGCTGCATGAAAACACATGTAAACAAAACGATTGGCTCAATTTACAATCAAGGAAAAATGACAAAAAATGCTTTACTCTCATTTCAGCAATGCAGCAATCAAAAATGGATTCCGAAAAAGGGACAATGTATCACGAGACAGCCAGCAATCAGGTTAAGAGATGAGATTAGGAAGTTTACAATAGGTAGGCCATGGCTGATTTGGGGCGAGGATAACTGGGGAGCATTAGCAGAGGCCTTTGACCTATAGTGGACATGGTGATGTTGGCCATACCTTATATGGTATACCGCTGGTCCTACCACATGGCCAGGCCAGAAGAATTAAGGCTGAGCTACAAGTACGCAAAAACTGGCATGCTGTCGCAAAATACTTAAATTCTTGCAACTGCTATTGGCGAATTCGAGTGGGAGAGCAGGCGCACTTGAGAGCACTTCGAAAGTGCTCTCAGACAAGCGGGCGCCCTCCAGTGGGACAGCAGGAGTAGAATCACTGGCTTCTTATGGTCGAGGAGGAGGGCTTTTTTCCTCCGCTGAGAGCACCCAAGTGCGCTCCCCGCTGCTCCCTCGTCTAAAGCGAGTGTAGAGGAAGTCACATGGCATAAAGCGTCATATCCACGCCTTCTTTTTTTCTTTTTTCTCTCTTGAGTCGGGAACGGTCAAAATGGTGGCTGCAATGCGTCGCCGCTCGGCGAGCGGAAAGCATTGCTCAGGTGCTGTATGCATGTTTGAGAGTCGCTGCTGGCGTCGAAAGGGCCAAAGGAGGCAGATCACCGCGCTGGAAGAACAAAGGCATACAAAAACAAGCGGTTCCACACGGAGCATTGGCCTCTCCTCGGGTTGCAACTGCTATCACTGCAGCAGGCAGAGAATGCCGAGGAGAGAAGTGCGGTCACATGGCCGTGGCGCTCTGCTCTCGAAACACAGAGTGTTCCCGTGGGAGGATAGTTACACCCTCGCTCGGCGTGCTCCTGTACTGCTCTGTACTGCTCGGCGCCTCTGCTCTCGTCCCCCCAAACGAATGCACCATATGACTCTTGTTGCATTTCCAAATAGTTTAGTAGTGTACTATGCCAGCAACACACAGCATTGTCGCCATTTCACGTTGCCGTCGGTTAGCGCTGTCATGAGTATGTATCTTCCCCAGCAGGCGATGGAGCGAATTATGATTGCTTTCGATGCATTGCCTTGTCGCATTGCTCTCTTTTTTTGCTTAACATGCACCTCAGTCTTTAAAATAAGAGAAATACAATGGTGAATGTCTCAAGCCTGTGCTTCTAATACAACCACAATGCCCCAAAGCACAACCAGTATTCCAAATGGCACTTTGTCGCTTCTAGCGTCTTGCAGCTTTCTTGTCTCTGCTCAAGGCCAAGCATATGCGACAAGGGGTCAGTAATGGCATCAAGAAGGATCTCTACAGAACCCAAAGTGAAAAAGGTTGCTACAGTCAATTGTACAAATCTGCATAGTCTATTTTTGTGCATGGTGCGTGACAGATTTAATCGCTTATGAGCTATAAAACCCAACGCAACACAACGCACAGTCTATACCTTACCCCACTTGCATCCACACCCTACAGAAAAAAGAAAAAAAAAAATGCGGTCTTATCAGACAATTCTAAAAGTTGGCATTGCACAACTAACAAAAAAAAAAAAAAAAACTCCTCGAATGGGCTAGTGACAGCACTGTTGGGAAGCTAAACAGAGCATTCAAAACTGAAGCGGGAAGACACATGATAGAGGGATTAGGGATCTGATATGGATCCATTAGATGGCATCCTCGAGGCGCTGCAGATGAAGTTATGTGATGTTAGGAAGATAGTGAGAGACCGGAAAGCGTGGCGTGATATGGTCCATAGGGTCACGAAGAGTCGGACATGACTGAACGACTGAACTGAACTGATGGATCCATACATACCCATTATGCTGAATCCCACTCATAAACCACAAAACTTGAGGGTGGACCCAAACCCCTAAGAACATGCCCTCAGAGAACCACAAAGACAGAAGAAAAGCAAGGACAAGAGCTCCACACAAACACTACTCAAATCTGGCCACGGGCCACTCCTCAGAAATGCAGAGGAGGCTGAAGAGGGTGCACAACTTCAGCTATCAGTGAAAGCATTGCAAAGATCAAATTCAGTGATTCCAAATCTGCAGTTACAAACTTTTTCAGCAGAAAAATTCACAGATGTGCTCTTCAAATTAAACAAATATTCACCATCTGATCACAAGGATCAAATTATCTGGGTCCCAGCCCACTCCTCGCACTCAGGGAGGCTGCCACAACTATGCCCAAGGCTTGGTTAGCCACATGGTGGGTGAGCTTTACCGGGGCTCAGTGAGGGATTGCACGGTAACATTTCATAAAATTACGATAGAATACTATGAGATTAGGCAAAAATAACCCCCCATACAAGTCACCTAATAAATTGCAGCCAGCTAACTGAAGGCAGTTACAAACTCGCTCTTTTTCCAATCTCCGTAAACTTTCACTTATGTTATGCAAAAATGCAAAAACTGCAATACTCCAAAAGCAGGCCTTATGCACATACCAAGTGATTGCCCTGATTAAAGCCTAGAGTGGAAGGCACAACTCTAGCTAAACAACAATTTGGACTGGGAGGCTGCGGTGCACAGCTCGGACCCCGTGGTACAACCACAGACCTGGCTTTAGAGGTTGCCTAGAGCCAAGCGCTCCTATCCACCTCCAAACAGAACAAACCCTGTAATTCCAAAGACTTTTATTTAATGGGCCGAAATAAAGGTTTTCTTTCTCTTTTTTTTTACACTTTAAACAAAAAGCAAGCAAAATGGGAAAACATAAATAAAACTTCTCAAGTGAATGTAATCATATTAAACGAACAGTAAGGCTGGCTGGCTTCACAGGTGACAAGTACAGTGTCCCAATTTTTTTTAGTAATATTTCACGAGCATTGACAATTTACTCAGTCTGCACCTTAATACAGCACGAACCGATGATAGTTAATGTGTGAACAATAAAAGTCAATTTCAACCAGACGTTACAGAGGAAAAATGTTCTGACCACCACTGAGAGCAAAAATGGTTGCCGACTACGCCATCATGCAGTCCCTACAATCGAGCGCAGGCAGTCTCAGATTCCTTTTAAATACTGCAGCAGGGTCTCGGGCACCTGCTGCAAGAATTTTCACGTTCTTTATTAATTTTCTTTTTCAAATTAAATGCATGCATTATTTGTAAAGTGCAGTTGATATACGATATACATACATAAAAATCCCTCGTACAACCCCATGAATGCTTAGCCACTGTCACCACATGACCAAAGAACATAGAGGGTGCTTCACACTGTGGCTTGCAACATTTTACCTCTGTGTACTGTGTCCCCCATACGTAATACTGGGCGAGATAAATAAAACAGCATGATTTCATTTCATTTCTGAAGTGCCTATAGTTTCTGTCTAGGGACCTAGGCATAAGGGAAGCTATGGAGAGAACAGGAACGTGTGTTAGTCGATTCCTCTCGTGGCCCTGATGACTGCCTTGTCTCTATGTTCTTACTCTGACTTGAAAGTGATGATCATGTAAATATTTTGTATAAAGTTTCCTCGCTACCTCACAGCAAGCCAATTTCCAGCTTCCTCATCCCTCGTCTGGTCCGACCACACTCCCAGAGTCTCAAGAGAGCAGACTGACCGAACACGACTACGGTGAAGGGACAGAGCAGGCAGCGCAGATGTGCACTTTTGGACACACACCAAACTTCTACCACTTGACAGCAGTGACATCCCTCTCGTACTCCACTATCAGAGTGAAAGTGGGAGAGAAGAGGGGGGGGACAGTGAAGCCCTAACACTCCCAAAAGCCTCCCCCATTTAAGGGGTGTGCAGGAGAATCACTGCTCTCATTTCTGGCGATGCCACAAACATCCTCGGGTATATTCAAGCTACGGTGAGACGATTCTGTGAGACAATAAAATCCCAGACTAAGTGAGGCATCTAATTAACCGAGGCAATGCCAATTGCTTTGAAATGCCTCCGTGGGTGCTCTGTAGCAAAGATATTTTAATGTGAAAAGCTTTCTCACACAACTAGGTCAGAGAAGAATGTGAATTTCATAATTAGAAAAATGAGTTCATTGGGACCTAAATAAAGATCTTCGATAAGTCTATATCGTCACCCCACGGTGATGTGAACGCACCCACGAGTGCCACACCCACCTAGTAACATCACTGTAACCTTTCTTGCACTGACGCAGTACTCCCCTAAATTGTTCTCAAATATGTGATGCTCATCTAACTGTTTTTTGATACTCACACCAAGGAGGGCAGATTCTCCTTGCACAATGCAAAATCAAACCAAATAATGACTGCTCAAGTAGCTGGTGAAACATACTCCCTTCCATAAGAAAACGGCTCTAACAACATAGGTAACAACTTTTCAAATGAATAAAAAAACTTTGCCACAAGTGTGTAGACATGCCACATGGTGGTTACAAGACACACAAGATGACCGGCCCACTACTAGACAGCTGGCTGTGGGAAAAAATGCCAAATAGCACAGATTTACTCAATAAATATGCAATACTTGTTACCTGCACAAATTGCAGCGACCAGCCGTCCACTCTGCTCCTGCTCCTTCAGTAGCTTTCCAACTGCTGGACTCTATAAAGAAGGAGTTGAAAATTATGCATGCGCCTCCACTGCAAGGGTACAATAAATTTACTGTGATGTTCAACAAAGTCAGCACAATAAGTGCCTTCCAATTCCCTTTCCTGAAGAAACCGACTGTCCAATTAACATACTGTATCCTAAAGCCACATGATCGGTAGTTACAAAAAGCAAGGACATCTCACCGAAATCTGCCAACCCAGACAATACTAACTTGTTTTGCTTAATGTTTCGGGTAATTCGAAAATGCATGTGACGTGTGCATTCTTGTCTGTTGCGCATGTTCGTGTCTTTGCCTGCTACACGTCGTTTAAGCACAGTTCGTGCATGAAAGTACAGAAATGTCACCACTGTAGCAAGACCACTGCCTAGCCATATTTCAGTCTCCATGCCTTTTAATATGTGTCATCTAGAGTCTGTTTACGAATAATGGGCCCGGCTTGAGGACAGCAATATGAGGGGCGGTCATAAAGTTCGTATTATTAGCAAGAAAAAACACAGATAAAACAATGAAACTCTGGGAGGAGCTTATCTACATATTCTTTGTCCAAGACCACGCACTTCTGCCATTGATGGACGAGCTGGCACAGACCATCGTTCTAGACCGCTTCATTATTTGTGTTCTGGCAGAGCATTCACTTAAAAAATCACTTCCTCGTCATCCTGAAGTGTTCTCTCATTGTGTGTTCTTCGTGGGAAGGAAGAGGAAGAAGTTTAGTGCACGGTAAGGTGAATATGGAGGTTTATGCAAAATTTTATAGCCTAAGACGGTTGCACGTGTTATTATCACCTGTGCTAAGTGAAGCGGTGCATTTCATAGAGCAGGCAAAAGGTTTTTGCAAGCGCACAGGAACCTTCGTCATGGGCAGGTTACTGTAAAAAATGGTGGGTACTGAGTGCGCACTCATAGTAACATGTTCCACTATCCCTGCTCTCGTGGCAATTTCTGGTACACCAGCCAGAGACGGCCGGCAACTCCATTCTTTGTCGTCCAGGCTTGTTTAAGTGACCTAAAATCTTCTGCATCATTTAACGACATTATTACTATGCACCGCCATTAACTTGGCAGGAATTTTCTTTGAAAGGTGGCCTTTCAAAAACAAAGAGGACTACTGGGAGTGGTCCTGACTTCCTAAAGGATACTGCTGTATTTAGTTTGATACCCTAGCAGTAGCCTGTGGTGCTATATAGAACAGTTTCAATATTACGCTAAAAGTCGATCATACTGCTGATAATAAGAAACTTTATGAATGCCCCTCGTAGAGTGCCCGTTCTGCCCAACTCTGCGACAGGCAACCAGTTGCTTGCATCGCTTGCTACTGATCTTTTGAAATGCCTGCAACTACAGAAATAGTTTCTTAGGAAGTAACAAATACCATTACGATTAGTTTTATGTCACACCAATCATGTTAGGAGGCATCACAGACTAAGTGAAATTTTACTGCTGGTGGTCTTTAAAGGAAGACTCGTGGCAGGAGAAGCAATCAGGTGGCGAGCAAAATTCTTGCAGCTTTATTGATCAAAAAAAAAAAAAAAAGGCAGCACATGTGTCAGAGAGAGCTCTGTAGCCCTTTGAAGGAATAAAAGGTCTTTTCTTTAATCTTATTTACAAACAACTAATCTTGTCAAAAAAGAACATTTGTCTGATGGTGTCAAGCCTGCAGGACTGCAAAATGGATGTTTTTGTTGTGTTCTTATTGTTCCTATAGAATTATTTTTTTCTGTTATGTTTTTGGACTGCTTTTGCTCCAATGGCATTGCTTTTGGTAATATCACCTGATTAACAATGAAAGCAGCGCATTATATGGACAGGTGAAATGAACAGAGCTGCTTTTTTTCTTTTATTTGTTTAACTCTATATATATATATATATATATATTTAATTTTAACGGTATCTTTTTGCGGGCTTGGTTCAAAGCGACAACGTGGTGCGGTGCGTCATAGCGCGTGTTAAATAACCAGTTGGTAGCGTGCGCATCTGTCGTTCTGTTTATTGTGTCGTGGATTGTTGCGCATTAATGTTAGATAGCTGCCTTCGCGGCAACTGATCTTGCACTTTCAGTAAGGTTAGTCGCAACTATGGCAGAGCTTGTATACGTGTTCCTTCTTCTGTTCCGTTTATTTAAGTTGTATTATTTCAAAATGATATTTCCTAGAAGGACGTCACTCGATCTCGCAGAACAAGTGATAAAAGTTACCGTGGGAAAAAAAGTCCTCACCATAATAACATAGTACACACACAAGTCGAGCCGCAGTTTACGACCGGTTAGGGGCGGCAGCTTACCGCCGCTAGGCTTTCAGCACCCTTGAGCCCACCGGGCAAAACGACGACATCGTAAGGTCCTTGCGACGTAGCCTCCTCCAAGCTCTTGTCAGGCAAAACGACAACATTTCGGCTACATTTCACAGGACTGGTGCCGCGAAGGCCAGCGATTGTTACGTCAATCTGAAGGGAAGAGAAAGACGACGCCACAGTCAAGCGCACGTAAACACGAGCGTAAACCGGGCAGCAAGATTTCAGGAAAGCTGAACTCACACCAGCTCTTCGCAACACGTCAGCTGATATTACTGCTTCCATCTCTTCAGCACCTTCGGTGAGGATCAAGAGAGCTTTCTTGGCCATATTTAAACTCGAAGAAGTGCGATACCGCCGGCCCAACGCACACACCAACCGTGCGTTCATGCACTTTACTCATTAACTTTCGTTTTTTGTAGTGATGATGATATGACTGAGGACGAGCGCGATGCCTTGGCCGGCCAAGCCAAGCCACACACAAAAAACAAAATGTAGCGAAATCAAAATAACAGATGAAAGGGAGCTCAACTAGGGGAGAGATCGAGGTGGTGAAGGGTGGCAGTTCCTGGCCCTACGGGGCTGGGACGGTAGGTCAACGCCGCTTGCGGCGGGGGCTAGCCAGCCACCGAATTTTATTTGTTGTAGGCCGTCACTGTACCCGCCACTGTTACTGTGGTGGACGACGGCTGTTGTTGCGGCGCGCGTCCTTCTCACCCTTCTTCTCTTCTTTTTCCTGTCTTCTCTATTTTCGCTTGTGCCCGCACGAGACAGCGGAGGTGGCCCAGGTACAGAGCCAGTAGCAGGCCCATGCATATTCATTATCCTTCTTCCTACAGCCAAAACAACAGCTATATATATATATTTTTTGCACCGTTTTTGTTTCTGGCATTACGGATCGCAGACTACTGTTGCAACAGGCTACCTTGTTCTTAATGACTAAGTTTCGAATATGATGCACAAAGAACCAGCTCCTCCTTATATTTTGCATTTCCTATAATTTTGCTTTTGCCTCACTTGGTATGTCCCCATAGATCTATTGAATCTAATCTGTAACGTCCCACTGGACAGTGGGCGCGGCCATTAAATACATTTTTAATACAACCTTCCATATGCTACGAAAGCATGCAATTAAAGGGCAATTTATCTTCCAGTTGCTTAGTTGCTTACATACATATGGCATACCAAGTGCAATGTGAGCAGACAGGTCTTAAAAATCACACGCACAGCTTAAAATGTGTTCAACTCGGGAAGCATATGTACGCACAAATCATGCAACTTCTTGAAAGAGCATCAACTGCCTTTTGAGGGCATTCTGCACGCTGAGAAAAATATATCATTAATGTAAAATGGAATCAAATTATATCACTATTATGCAAGTTCAGTGCATCTATGTACTCTAATTATGAATATCGGCTTGAAACTTTGGCGGCTGCATTTTGGTAGCAGTAAAATACGAAAGGTGCCTGTGCACTGCGCGCTAGCTGTCGGAGAAAGAACCCCATGTGCTTTGCTTTTGCATCCAAAACCCTCGCATTCGATGCTCATGGCACATTTGAATGTTCATCTTTATTGGGATTGTTTGTTTCAGAAATCCCAGGCTTTGTGCCGCTAAAATGTCCATCAGTCAGCAATTGGTTTTTGCCTTGGGCTGCATTCAGCTGCTCCAGGTGACCGGCAGTCCAAGTCTGTCAGCGACCTCTTGCGCTCTTGCCGAGGCCCGGGACTGGACGTCATTTTCCTCTTGACACTGTTGACACTAATACTGACACTAGAGCATGAGTGAGGCAGTCATATGTGTACCTTATGTTTTCATCTTCACACTCCTCCTGCTATACTCTATCTTCAAGTACAGCTACTCCAAATTTAGTACTACTGAGAACAGCGGCCATCGGCAGCAGCTGTTACACATTACAGAATACATATTTCACTGAGCAATTTGTATAAAATTTCTATTTGTTCAAGGTACACTACAGCACTTGATGGTATTGGAAGACTGTTAAAGGTTCTTTTTGTGACAAGATCGCTTTTAAGGTGAAGGATCAATTGTGTAAAGAAAATAGGTGAGGCCACCAGTTGTGCACAGAACTGAAGTGCACTCCATAAGAAGTCCAGTGGGCAAAAGATTAAACTAGCAGAAATAAGGATGCCGATATGCTTGAGTGGACCGAGAAGGACAGAGTCTGAAATTAATGAGCACATATATGAGGGAATGACTGGACAGTCAGTGTCTGAGATGATTTGAGAGGCTGCGCATCAGAAACAGAGCATGACGCCATATAAAAAGTGACAGAAATGTAAAGAGACACTCTAACGAGGCTGTTTGTTTCAAGTCCAGTGATGCTAGCAATTGCACATGACCAACCCCAGCCTAAAAGACACTGTGATTTATGGCTCACAATGACTAAGGCCAGTGTATATGTGCCAAACACAAGGTAAATTTCTTTAAAGAACTATTTTGAAGATACCACAATTTGTTTAGAATCCCCGATTCTTTTAGAGAAATAGAAGCAGATGAAGTTTCAAAAAGTAAATTGTCTCCTAGAGGCAAACTGGGCTGGGAAGGGGTTAATTCACTATGGAATCAAGCAAAATATTTTTTCCTTACCTTACGCATGGAAACGAATTGTGGTGGTATGTATGTGAGTTTATCTCCACATTACTCACAGAGGTTTTTTCTGTTGTGTAAGTAAAAAGTTGTCTGTCACATATAATATGTATTCAATATGAAGACAAAATAAAATTGCTTCATTGAAACACTCTTTGTGCATGCGTGACTTCCACCCTCCTACGATGGGTTTTACCAGGGGAATCTTTTTATTTCCTTCATTATATTCCATTTAGTCTATTCCATTATATTCCAGTTTACAATGTTCCACTTTAATGCAGCCTTTGTAGGGGACACATATTTTATTTAATTTCTTCTTTTGAGCTTGTGCGACATGTCAGCTCTTTTGTATATCTACTTCAACATGGCTTGGAACCCGGCACAAAAAATTAGGAGAATGTAAGCTTCATCTCAACAGTAGAAGCGATATCATGGCTTGAGTGTCCGCCATTTTTTAAAGGAAACTGTATGTGAGCAAACGCGAGTAACCCAGGGGTGGAAGCAGGCTCGAGCATTTTGGAGTAGCTTTGGGAGCGCAGTAATAAAGCCATTTCGGAGCAGCTTTGGAGCAACGAAATTAGTGTTTTAGAGCACACTTCTAGGTTCAAATGCCTGTGATAATTGCAGTTTTCTCTTTTCAAAATAAATATGTCCAATCTGATTCCTTTTTATGCAAGTTCAATGCCTTTTCAACTTCACACTCATCTCTGACAAGCCAAGCAACTAAAGCATGTTAAGATGCTGATTTACACACTCACCTTAGCAACAGCTTAAAACAGACTAGCAGCGAACGGAACATTTGGTGCACTTCATAGCTGAGCACTTAGTCTTACCTAAAGATTTTGCCTATTTTGACTTGATAGATTCAATTGTCGACTCTACCACTTCAATGCGCTCAAGCAGCGCCGCTAATTTGGAGTTCACATTGATGGGCACATTTCCGCCCTCTATCTTGTGCAATCCATTTTGATTCTATGCTTGTGCTGATAAATTCCCGAGTACTGGCCAACAATGTCTTCAGAAAAGATAAATGGCACTGAAGGGCAGCCTTTTCATCCTTCAGCTTTTTTACTTCACTGCCTCCTTGCTAACAGTTCATCATTCTTTACTTGAGCAATGCTGGGGCTCAGTTTTAACATCTTTGCGATAGGTCCCGTATGGCTTTCTAACACTCTTGAGAAGCTTCCTAGTGATTGACACCTTTGGCGTACCACCCTAGAACGCTTCAAGTATGGTTTTTTCTGCCGTAGGCCTGACAAGCATGCCATCGACAAAGAGACTCCTGCTTGTTTTCATTGCAGAACCATTAAAATAATTTGAGCAGTTCTTGCAGTCGTACAAGTTTCCTAAAGGCTCACAGTAGATTGCGCTATATCCTTCGCTTGCTGCTCTCGCTTCTCTCTCCACCAATGATTCAAAAGACTGGGAGGAGGTGCTATGTCACACACCCAGTGCATCTTTTTCGCAATTAATTCTCTCCAATCACCCGTGGCGCATACTAATTTACTTGAGAACAAATACTTATTATGCTTCACCCTTCCTTTCCTTAAAAAGATTGTATTTGCATTAGGCCGAGTGCAAGATGCGTTAACTCTTTGCTCCTGCTGTTATGACGTTATTCCCGTGTTTTGCTAAATTTGATGGCAGAACATTGAGGCACCCAGTTTGGAGCAGTTCTGGAGCAATATTGCATTTTGGAGCAGGATGGAGCAGGGAAAGCAGTTTAGAGCAGCACTTCCACCACTGGACTAACCACAAGGGGAGCTGGCGAACAGGAGTCATTAATGCTGTCCCATTTGCACATAAAAGAGAACCTTAAGTGCCCACCCTATTTTTTCAAACCACTGTCTACGCAGAACGAGCTGTATATGCTATCTTGTAATACTTTCGTATGCCCTGGTTTTGTGGCTTTGTTGATGTTGTGCAAGAGTGATTTAGATGGCTGTACACAGGTTTTATCTTCCTAAGAGACGTGTTAGCTGTGCAAGAGCGATTTAGATGGCTATACACAGGCTTTGTCTTCCCAAGAGACGTGTTAGCTGTGCAAGAGTGATTTAGATGGCTGTACACAGGTTTTGTCTTCCCAAGAGACGTGTTAGCTGTGCAAGAGTGATTTAGATGGCTATACACAGGTTTGGTCTTCTAAGAGATGTGTTAGCATAAAAGAGATGACACACAAAGAATACATCATAGGGTAAGCAGTGGCCAGTTTATCACTCGAAGGCATGCGAAACGTGGTACTAGCACGCATAGCTAGCCCAAGTCATCACCCAAAAAGGTATCAAATATTATGTCTACTTCTTACCAGAATATACAGCACTGAGACTGGCTAAACTTATGCAAAAAAAGCAATGGAAATTGCAAAAGCTAGTGCAGTTAAGCCGGAACCGCATGGAGCGTTTTTCGCGAGCGAAAAACGTGACGCGCGGCATACAGCCGCGTTGCCGTCGACGCGCGAGCACCCGCACGAGAAAAATTGAGAGGCGGTGATGGCGATGGCGATATGGTCGTACCCTTTTGAACGGGCGATCACCCAGTGGGATCTGACCAGAAAAAAAAAAAGACACACACACACACACACGCGCCGCGTTTTCCGGGTTGCCAGACCACATAACTCCCAACGAGATGAGTTATCTCTGTTACTGCATATATAATATACCCTTTAAATTACAGGACACTACAATAAAAACAATCATGTAATTATACAGCGACATTTCCTCCAAAGTGTATTTATCAAACTTGCCGTTGTCAGATGGGGAGGGGGATTGACACCCGGAGGTGCCGTGCCCCAGAGTCACACATAACTCATCAGCCCATCATCATCCATTCAACACCTCCGGCAAAGTCCCCCCCAGGGCCAAGTGGGGTCTGGGAGAGTTTTTTAGTAATTTCGAACAGCAACATTGCGTGCGAAACACTACGCGCGAACGAACACGATAGACCTTGCACGATACGTGAAGCACGTGGCTCCTTGGACGCGCGCACCAGCTTTACCGATGCACGGCCGGTCTCGAGGGAGAGAGTGCGCGAGAAGAAAAGCGCTCTCTCCCTCGAGACCGGCTGTGACCGAGGAGTTCCGCCGAAAAGGTTCCGCCGAGATGCGCGGAGAGCAGAGCCATCTGTTGGCGAACCAAAAAACCAAAATGACACGTGACTGCACGCTGATTGGTGGACGGCGGCCGTGACGTCAGTGGACGCGCCACGCGAGGCGTTTTTTTCTACGAAGCGTAGAACCACGCGGCGGCGCGATTTCATAGTGGCAAATAGTGGGAACGCGTCAGAATGACGCGCGCGTCCCACCATCCGCGCGGCAATCGCGCCCGAAATCGCGCCATGCGGGTCCGGCTTTATGGCAAAGCACACCCAATTGAAGCAATCATAAGAGTTACAATGAGAAAAATTACATGAAAAGGAGGATTGCAAGTAAAGCAATACATGTGCTGTGAAAAAAAAAAAAAAAAAAAAACGCAGTATGACAGAAACAACAATATGGGCCCCTCGACATGACGCCATCTGAGACAATAGCAGCACACATTCTGCCGCTTGATGGGCAGGCCAGCAGCTGTGAGAGGAAAAATCAAATGAAAGCTAGGGGCTCATAATAAACCATGGTATATAACAGTATTACGTGTCAGTACAAAGGAAGCATCTACAACCAGATAAGATGTTGGTGAGAGAAAAGGAAGTCACAATCAATTGCTTGCAGACAAATCCTTACTCGCAACTTATTCCAGTACGCAGCTTAGTGCAGCTCCGCTTTGGATAATCAGATTCAGTAAAGCAGATAATATTGCGTTATATATAGTTGATATGCCATTGACTATGAGGCATACCAACTGCCTGAGACGTCAACAATATGCTTTACCTTGAAGTCCAAATTCCACTGTTATTAACTAGACTTCAATCTCTAACTGTGCAGGTAAGAAATGACCCTCTGCCAACATGCATGGTACAACCTCCCTGCTGTATGAGACTTCTAACACACAAAAAACAAACACAACATGAGCACACACTGCAAGAGTTTTCCACGCTCCAGTAAGAATATGATCCCTACACCGAATTTTACATAGATGCCTCGAAAAGAAACACAGGTAGGAATTGCAGTAATTCAAGACGAAAGTAAAAAAAAAAGGTACGCCTGCCACAGTGCGCCTCAATTTTCACGGCCGAGTGTTATCCTGTGTGTGTTCCTGCAGAGCAGATAATCAGAGAAAATAAAGTACAGCGTTATCTACACTGATTCTTTGAGCATGCTCACAGCACTACAAACAAAAAATTCTCAAGAGCCTTTTTTAGATAACATCATTCATAACGTAGTGAAAATCACATCTCGGAAACATCGCAATCAGTTCTGCTGGGTCCCTAGCCATGTTGGCATTATGGCAATGCAACAGCTGATGCATATGCTGCGCAAGCCCTGTTCGGTCAAATGAAAGAAGTGAGCGTGCCGCAGAGTTCGTGTAAAATGATTACATAAAAAATTGAGACATATGTCAGGCTGCATGCAAAGAGCAAGCAAACAATAAATTGCATACCGTAAAACCCTTTTTTAGCAGAATGTAAGTCCAGTAGGCATCAATTGAGAATGTTTTAAGAAGGTGGTTGTAAGTCCTTACGGTGAGAACGCAGCTCTGCGAAAGGTGCGGCGGTACTCACAGCTCACATCTTCCCAGCCTGTAGAGGACTTAGATTGAAGAAAAAAAAAAAATACTTTACATTATAAAACACATCCAATTACATTCCATGCTCCTTTTAGGTAAACAACCATTGGCGATTCTGTTCATTTTTAAATTCCTCAATGACGCCAGCATTCTAAATACACTATCAAGCCATCCATTATCAACCTCTATCAGTTTTTTTACCTTGTTTGGCGCAGCTGGTCACTTTAGCACCATAAATCCGAATAACATACCTTAGGAAATCGCTCTTGCACAGCTCCACTTTTTGCTGTCCACTTCGTTTCATGCCCCACATGTAATGTTTAATGCACTTTTCGGAAAAGGCAGGTAAGGAGAAAAAAAAAAAATTGTATGCCAGTATTGCACTATCAGAATTTGCCAGTGGTTCTAGCTGTACGAAAGTTTGAGCACTCTTTCAAGCTTGTGAAAAACGCGATGATACATTTACTGAGATGTGAAATGAGATTTGAGGAATGGGAGAGTGTGGTAGTGATGGTGGCCCACCCTTATCGGGTCGCCGGTTCGACTTATGGCCAAGTAACGAAAATCTCAATTCACCGCGCCCGCATCACAAATGTTGCTCCTTGCTGCTCGCCACCTAAACTCCAATCGCAGCGTTATGTATAGCTGCCTAGTTTTTATATTCTGAGTATTTTCAGCTATTGACCTTCACATGTGAACCTTCAAGCAGCGCCACGAAATTTGCAGTACGCAGTCAATACAGGTTATCCTTATCCTTGCATTCCTTGGATAGTCATTTTGATCGAACAATCATTTCTGCTTAATGCCAGCGCAAATTTGAAAACTCTTACATCTATACTTCGTGCAAACACTATTCTTACCAGCTTGATCTGTAAAGTTTACGATATCGCATTTATTCACACCGCTTCACGGTACAACCATCCTTGCACAGCAACAACACCCTTTAACAGGGTCGTGCAGTATTGCAAGAACATATTCACAACAGTACTCGTACAGAACTTTTAACATATTTATTCTGCAAAATCGTGAGCAGCAGCCGGCAGGATACCCAGAGGCCACACCACCTGCAAGAATAATCCCTCCCACAAAAAAAAGGGCACCCACCCCCTGAACTCTGCCCGTGTTTGTGAGGTGTGCGTGTCCATGGACAATTTAATTTGGATGGAAAACTTCACCAGTCACCGAATTCCAAGCGAAAGCTTGGTACCAAAATTTCAACAATGACAGGTGAAGCTGACCAATACGGGTGAACCTAACACTAAATACACAATACAACTATTAATATAGTGTAATGTATCGGGGCGAGCAATCAAATGTTTTTGTTCGGGATCCCAGCATTCACACCCCCTCCCCCACCCAAACACACGCACTTGCCCGCCCCGTGTCAAACTCTACACACAAGTACACCACACGCCCCACCAATCCCAATTTATTGCTGTTTGTACAAAGCAGGTACAACACAATACAACACTGCAGTACACCAGTTAAACCCTGAGGCCCTCACGCTAACTTTAAAGAAAAAAAAAAAATACACGGAAGATTTAAGGTAACTGAGTGAAACTCACCGTCGAAGGGGTCTTCTGCGATGGTTGAACCATTGAATGGGGATGAACGCACGCGACGCGAATAAACGCAACCGAGGAAGCGCGTGATGACCGCAGGCTCGAAGTCATCCTCGACGTGGCCTGGACCGACCGCGCGACGAGAACTCCATCTTCTCCAAGGTCCACGGAGCGAACGCGTATCGCGATAAAGCGCCGATGACTGAACGACACAGGACACCGGACAAATGACTGGGCGTCTTCTGAGAAGCCTCCATAACGGAAGCAGTAGACTAAGAATTTACTGCCGACAAAGTGTACAGAGTATGGCGATACAGAAAAGGCAACACACCTAACAACCCTAACCAAGTAAAGAACGCCGGTCTTGGGACAGAGAACAATCGTCTCAGGCAGTTTTGACGCCCTAATGAAGGCAGTTTTAAACCAAGACTGACGTTTCAAGTAAGGCCCGATACAACCGTAGCACCCGCACAGCGCTCGACATTGCAGCCGAAACTGAACCCCGAAGCACTCTCGGGGCTAGGATCGTCGTGGGGCAAAGATGAATGAAAGTAGGAAAGGTGGGGGACAGGGTGGTGGTCAGAGGTCATACGTACCATGAGATGGTGTTGACTGCTGGTAGTTGGACGGGCCGGCGATGGCTGGAACGCCAGACGCGTCCATGACCATAGACGTGGACGCGCCATCCCCGGATAGCGTGGCGGCAGGAGAGGCGGCGACAACAGGCGATATCGTCTGGTCGTCGTAAGGTATTAAACTAGAAGGCGACGGCTTGATGTCTACTGCAATGAAAAAGGCCAGAGTCAACTCCCGACAGCGAAAGAATGCAGACAAGCTGATTACCTTGACTTGTGATGGAAATGTCTGAAGGCAATGAAGGATGAACAGGAACAAGTGCCGAGCTGTCTGATGTGGACCCTGTGTGATGTGACTGCTGTGACTCCTCCCCTAGTACTTGTGATGATGAGGCGACGTCCGGGAACACTGGAACCTAAAAAAAAAAAAAAATATCCTGAACAATGCTGACTACTTTAACGCTGTAAAACTCGAGTCCACCGCACAGACTCTTAAAGGGAAAGCACAGCAGTAAAAAACCTACGTTCTCGGTCGTCATAGATTGTTCCATAACGTTCAAAGGCTCCACATCAAAGTCCGCATCGTCGCCCTCCCCCATGTCATCACCAATAGAGTCCTGAGTATGTTGAGAGGGCGTTGCCTGAACGCTTGAACTAAGCCGAGCGCCTGAAGGCACGAGAGTAGACGTCGTCGCCACAATGGAAGTCCGACTCGGAGACTCGGCGGGAAGATTCGCCACACGATCACTAGACAAACTACCGTCCTCAATAATTTCGGGGCTCTCAGGCCCCTTAATACGCGTCGCCGGTGGTGCGTCTTCAGAATCGCTCTTGTTTGAGTCGCTGGGCGAGCGTCGCCGAGGCCTACCTCTTTTTCGTTTGCTGAGCGGAGGAGATTCGGCACGCGGCGTACCCACAGGCTTAGCGTCCGCAGCACCGTCCACACTTGTTACGAGTCCACCATGTTTGTTCTCATTGGTGACTTCAGCAAGACCTTTCACCTTCAACGTCTCTGCGGTCTTGAGGAGCGCAGTGAGATGATCTTGAGACACGTTCACCTCGCCACGGTACATAAATTCAACTATCGCTTTAAGGTCCATGTATCGCATGTCCTTTAGGATCACAATAGGGTGCTTGCAGGGATTCTCGACGAACAACGCTTGGAAAAACGGGCTGCAGGCGGAGAGGACCATCTTGTGCGCCTTCAGCGAGAGACCTTCGCACGCCAGCGTAACGTCCACCAGCGCTTCGTTGGAGAGCAGCTGCTCGAACACGGCCAGCATGTTCGACTGGTGGTTGTTCCACTTCAGGCAGAATTGTTGGGACCCCATCTTGGCACAGTTGTTGCCGCGGCTGCAAAGAGCAGTAGATGCATGTATCGAATTAGCACATTTAGTAGAAGCATGTAACGAAAACAATTTTAAGAAACATGCAACCCCCCCCCCCCCCCCTGCTGATTAGTTTTCAACGTACTCTAGCATCCGATAATTCTAAATTTCCAAATGTGGTCGGGGCAGATCAATAACGCCGAGGCAAAACCTAACCGGTAACCAAACTTCCGTGGTACACCAAAAAAGCATTTTATAAAATTCGAATTACTTTCCTGAACATCGATTCGAATTTCGAAATTGAGAGGAATAAAGATGAGACTGCAACATCCTCAGAGGAAAATTTAAAAATGCTAGGGGCAAGATTCAAAATGGCGACCGCTGCGTCAAGGCACGCCTTCGCTAACCGCCATTTTGTCGGCTCCCTCCTGCCACCCAAGCCTATCTATCTTCGCGGATAATTTCCTTCCAACACGGACTACTTCCCTCACCTCCGAAAAATGCATTCAGATAAGGAACGATATCGCTATAATATAGCGGTAAGAAAGGAAATTGCTGTGCAATATAACATTTACGATTGCGACCACTGCGAATTTTCACTAACCGCCATTGTACAAGCTCCTGCCCACGCTACAGCGTACTAGTGTAGAACTACAGCCACTCATATCGTATAACTAGTAAAAATCTTTCCGTGGCATAACAGACAATCAAAATCCGGGTTAACTGAATTAGAAATTCGTAGATGGAAATGGACGCCGCCTACACCTAACTACGAACGCGGCGGCCAACAGCTTGCTGTCATATCGAAGGCTCTCTCCGACCAGTTTTCAGCGGCCGGCAATTTTCAATTAAAAAACTGTGCGCAAAAACCTGAGCGCGCCACTAGTACCTTAATTTGCTAAAAAAACGCTCCGTTGTCAAAAATAAAGACGCGCCATTCTTTGCACCGAACGGCGCAAATGTGATAAAACTGCTGAATCGGGAATTACTAGAATCCGCTAAAACCGCATTGCCAGAGCGCACATGAGAACGCCGATCAAATATGGCGGATCCTCCTTCCCAGAACAAAGGAGCAGTAGGCCAAAATGGCGAACACTGCTGCGACAAGGCCTAACCGGGCAGGCTCTCACGAGCGTGTCCTACAAATCTAATAAATTTAGAACTGGCGACACGCTAGCCAAGCGAAAAAACGTTAGCAGTATTATGTTCCTCACCTACAGGGAATATCTCGAAACACTAGCGCAAAAGTCGTCGCCCAGTTGGATTTTAAACGCATACGACGTGAACAAAAAAATCTTAAGAGCCGCGGAAATCTGCCGGACAAAATGTTACCTAGAAACAGCTCGCTCTAAAAATACTAATACGGAGCTCCAGCTTTAAACGAGGAGAAAAAAAGGCCTCCGTAACGATCGAGAACAAAGAACGCTAGGATCGATAAAATGAAAAATCGCTGAAAAGATTTAAAATCTTCTCTAAAACGCGAAGAGCTTGCTAGAGCACTTGTGCCAAGTCTACGGGGGTAATAATCGCTACAAATTAACTACGCCGATTCCTGAAGAAAAATTTACCCCTAGGCCTAACATACTCACCTATACAAGACTAGTCATGCGGCTCACCGCAAGAGCGGCCTCGCGGCTCGGCGTCTTCGAGTGTTCTGACGTCGCAACGGTCGGTCGGCGGCGGGAAGTAAACGCTAGTGGCGCTAGTGGCGCTAGCAAAGCGCCTCGGCCAATCAGTGGCCTGGCTTTGACCTGCGTGGCCCCCTAGTTGCGAAAGCTCGATCAACGCAATAAAAAAAAAAAAAAAAAAAAACTGCATTAAACACATTAAATGTTTTGAAAATAAGTGTATTGCTATTTGGGAGTGATGTTCTACCCTTTGACTTAATTTAGAAATGCGGTTTTATATAGTCATTTTTTGCAGAGAAATCGAGAAATACTGGAATTACCACCTTCATGGTGTAATGTGGATTTTTTTCTTTTTGTGTGTGTATTCACGGATTTGTTTTAGTCAGCGAAATAGTGAAATAAAATGGTGGAAAGGAAGCGCAGAATAACGCAAGGAACAGAGAACTTTTCATGCTTTTCACACCTTTTCATTCCCGGAGCACTCATTGTGAAAACGTTTGACCAATGCTTTGAATTATGATATGATAATCAAATGAAGGTTTCCTAAAATAGCTCAAAACAAAGCAATTATGATGATTATAATGCTGCAACGTACTTACTGCGTGACTGTGCTGAAGCTAGATGCAAATTAGAACAGCTGTTACATGTTTGTGGTTCGCTTCAATGTTGCGCGGTGAAGCTGCACCTGTCTATGCGTAGGTTTTCGCTGCGGTACCGAGAGCTAATCTGGAATTTGCCGCTGAAATAAAGCATAGGAAACGTTCGTGTATAATGATGGTCTTCACTTAAGTTCGGCAGGGACAGGTTACTGCTGTATTATGTCAAGGATAAAAATTGGAGGCAGTGTTCGAGCTTTACAGTACCGGGAAATTGGCATAGGCCAGTCGCCGTATAGGTTCAATCTGAAGGTACTGCGGCAGATGATATGTGATGTGAGTACTCTGTGCTAATCATCTAATTGTTATTTACGACTTCATCTAATGCGAGGTAAATATTGGACGCGTTAAACTTTATCCTTGTATTTATTTTTGTCAGCTGCGACGCTATGCGCATTGCGTTGGCCCAGCTTGATTATAAAACAGCGCAGTGTGGTGGAAAATCGCACGCTAGATGCTGATTTGGGTTGCACTTCTTTTTCTTTTTTTTTTTTTTTCTGAAAGAGAACTAATCATTATTTGCGTTGCTGGACGTCCTCCACTACGCAGAAACGTTCGACGTTCACGAAGATCTGGGAAACGCACTCAAGGTCCCCTATCGCATTCGAAGAGTAAGTTAAATAACTAGTTTTGTTCATTCTGTATGATTTCCACTATTTAACTCCTGTTTCTATTCATGCAGTGGCCACATCTATCTCGACAACTATAGGACTTGCTTGGCTTTGTAAGTTCGATTCTTTTCTTCCTTGGTGGTTTGTATTATAGTGCATAAATCTCTTTAGTTTTTAATTTTACCTACTCTGTCCTTTCTCCCTGTCGCTCACCTCTTTCCTCTACCGCTTCCTCACTATTCCTTTATTTCTGCCGCTCCTGTTCAGGTGCTTCAGATATAAGATAACAGATACCGTGGTTGGCAAACATCTTTTCCTTCCTTTTTGATATATAATAATAAATGACCACAGGCTACTACTACCTTCTTCCTTGGTTATGAGCATTAAGTTTCTGAACTCATTTACCTTCATTTCTGTTCTATGAAATAAGAACCTAACCTAACCTTGTACAATGTGCAGTGAACACTCGCATGCTTTCTTTTATTTTTAATAGGTGTGGAATCAATGCTCTCCCAAGTCCTCTTTACAAGCTTCCGCAGGAGCCAAAAAACAAAAAGATTGAAGATGCTTTGGTATACACAGGGCCACTGGTTAGTACACTAATCTGTGTGTTTGAGCCCGTCATCCTGAAATAATTTGTTTTGTTGCTGTCTGGGCCTAGCAGAGGGCAATTGGGAGAATTCTTCAGTACTATATAAATACAAATTTTCAAAATATCTGTGAACGTTAGGCGTTACTTTGTAGCATTATGCAACTATAGATATAGGCTGTAGAGCAAGGTGCCCATGTGCTGTGCGATGTCAGTGCATGTAAAGAATGCCAGGTGGTCAAAATTTCCAGAGAGCTCCACTATGATGCTTCTCATAGCCTAAGTCACTTTGAGACCTAAAAACCCCATAAAACCAGCCTTAGAATCTGTAATTGAGCATTATTAGTCTTACTAAATTATAACTGTGACTTGATTGCTATTGCAGACATCCTACATTTTTGCGCATAATTTTGGTCATTGTACATTCCTAGATACATACCCTCTTTTATGGTTCATTCAGTGGCTGTTGCATTCAGCACTTGCATAGCTATGGCACTTGCTATGAGATTGCTTGTCCGGTACTTCACCTTGTTAGCTGAATTGAAATGAAAGAACAATGGCCCTATATACATGTACTTGGCAGATTCGAGTCGAGTTTGCTTGTTGGATTGATATATACGCAGTTGGGCCGGCTAAAGTAAGTGGCTGAGTGAGTAGAATTAACTTGCTTGGTGGGGGTGGGCTAACTCACTTAACCCACCTTACGCTCAATAATGGAGTTCACATAGACACATGAAGTGTCGAGTCAGGATGGCCCTGCTTTCCCCAACGCTTAGTCGATCCGCTTCCTTCGGGGTCCTTGCAAATAGTGCTATAGGGACCATTTAGAAGACCACTGAGTGAAGTCTACAGAATAATGCAGTTGGGGATGAATGCCACATAATCATATGTAAGGAAATTTTTATTCAGTCTGAAGATGGGCTCATAAGTGTATTGAGATATCACTGTGCTATCATACCCATTGTGTAGGGTACGGCATCTGTGTCAAGACCAATGTTTTTCCTTTTTTGGGTGCATGACTCAAAGCTCAGATTGGATGCCCTGCAGACTGCGCGACTCAGCTGTAGGACACAGTTAGGCTGTGGCGCCAGTGTTCCTCAGTGTTCCACATTTGAAAATGCATTGCTGCTTGCGCGTATGCAGCACCGGTTGCCGAAATTGGCGAAGGACTGCCGGGCACTGTTCCTGTCACTGACGGCTGACAATTGGGTGTACTGTCATGACAAGATGAATGGCCAAGTTCACCAGGAGATCTACCTTGGTTCTCCCAACCACTACAAATTTAAGCACATTGACTGGGAGACCCATGGCGAAACCATCATATTGCAGTCTCTTCACCACAACCAGTCCCACCTCGCACTGGCGGTAAGAACAGCCTTTTGGCTTTTACTGCATGAGGTCAAGGAACATGACTCCCATGTTTCCAGAAGTGTGGGGTTTATAAAACTGAGACACACTCCTTAGCAAACCTTAAAGAGTATACGAATCAAAAAATTAATTGTGCAACTTTTTTTCTTTGTAATTATTTCTAACGGGCATCAAAATATAGCTGTGTTATTAAAGAACCTGTATGAAACCTTTATGAAAGAATGTTGGACAACCAGACCTTGGTGTTTGTTATTTGCTAAAATAGAGTCTTTCATTAGACTGTTAATCTCGGCAAAAATCAGAAAAAAAATGACGATTTCAAGAAACTGCCCCTAATCTATGCTACAGAGTATAGATGGCTGTACCAAGGTCTTTAATAATCATTTTAGGCTCCAGAACTATGAGGTGTCTCTGTGAGAGCTCTCTTTAGAGAAAATTGACTGGGGATCGTCACCTCCTCTCTCAAATGAGGAATTTTGCATAGAAAAACCAGGCAGAACCTAACTTTCTCCAAGATAATCCAAGAAATATGCACTTCACATTTGACCAACCGCATTTTTAAAGAGTGACTCAAATACACTCCTGCAGTAACATTATGTGAAGACCACCGTGACGCACAATTTTCCATTGCGATGCTTCATTTTGATTCCAAATTTTCAGAAAAGATCAAAGTTGGTTTTTCTTATCTAGCATATTCCACTTGCAGTTTGCCTTTACTGTGAAAGCATATTCTGTCATGTGTGAAGCATAGGCTTAAGGCAAAAGTGTCAAACTAATCACTGGGGGTATCATATTTATTTTAATCTAGGCTAATAGATTTTTTTTAACACAAGTTATGGAACTCCTAGGTCGGCTTAGATTTGAGGATTTCGTTGTTGCACGATAAAACACGACAACTCAGCAGCAGGCAAGAGTCCTGTCATCCAAACATTCCCTCCTCGTCCTGGATCGTTAACGTGGACACCTGACTGACGGAGTAAAAACTGTGCTAATGAAAGCTGGTAATGACATAGCGGTAATACCTTGTGGCATGATGTGCCAGCTACTACCTCTTGACAGCTGCCTATGCAAGCCATTGAAGGATTGGCTATGCAAGTTCTGCGTTGACAGGCTGATGTTTTTCGTCTGGCTTGCATTGGAGGAAAGTTACGTATTCTTCTTGTTTTTTCTGGGCCTTTTACTTTCGGATGCTAGCTTAGAATCGTGGTCAGCCGAGAATCAAGTAAATACGGTAGTTTAACAGCTTGGGGATGATATTCACATCAGATGTCTGATCGTCCTGTAACCTTCTTTTTTATTTTTTTTTTTTACGAGCTCACCCATTTACTGTAAGTGTGGCTTTATTAGCGTGATAGCATTAAAGGCTCCATACTCCAGAAAATGTTTCGTAGGCATTGATGGCGTTGTGAGCGAAAAATCACAAGCACGCCTTTGGAAGGTATTAATTAGCAGTTGACACACCCAGGTACTGACTTGTGGATGGGCTGCTCAACGTCACGAGAGTTGCTGCCAGCCCATGCTGCTCCTTTGAGATGGGAGGGAGAGATGGGAATTGAACCTCCTGTGACCCTTGGATCTCGAGTCGGACACTCTAGCTCTAAGCCACACAGGCACATGCGTAGGGCTTGCATAATGCGGGGCTTCATATCTATACCGGGTGGTTTCGCACATAATGTGATGACTTACGACTGCGGGCTAATTATTATGTGTGAGATAATAGAGGCACAAAATTAGGAGGTTTATGTTTTAACAAGTAATAAAGCACATGTACGCACACAAGGATCCACTACCTAATGCTGTTGCATCATGGAGTTTCGTTTAAAATTGATGCTCATTGTGACTTCCTAATACTGGTAGCAATAGAGTTCTTTTTTCTCGTGGTGACTGAATTCTTGCTGTCCCTGTTTGTTTTTTATCTTTTGGTATATTGCCCTATGATGCCATAAGACATTCTTGTGACTTTTTGGCTTATTGATTCACTTTTTTTTTTAGCTATGCTCTGGTTCTCCTCTTGTCGTGGTTATAACAGATGGATATTTTACTCTTTTTGGAATACTTTTTCTTCCCCCTTTTTTTATGTTCTTTTTGGTATGTGTGTAATTTTTTATGCACATTGTGGCATCCAGGCGTTCTGTTTGTGCACATATTGATGTTTTGATTTTCCATTGCTCTACCTAGGCGGCAAGAAGCAAGCCAAGGGTTCTGATCACAATAGCAATCTTCACCATGTTTCCTCTTCAGTTCAAGGCCATGTTGGAAATTGACAGGGCTGTAAGTTGGACGTCTTTGGTGTTCGTGTTTCTTCCTTCATTGATCGCTTTTGTTAGTTTCAGTCAAATTTTTCACTCCTCTCATTGTGCAGATTTTTGGGAAGGAGTGCAGCCATGCCAATGTTTCAGAGGGCCTTCTTATTATTGGCACGGGCAGCACTCTAACTGGAGCCGTCAGACTGTACAACTTCAGGAACATCCTCGAAGAAGTGAGTTGCTTCTCAATGATGAGAAGACATGACAAAAAAAAAAAAAAAAAGAAAAAAAAAAAAGAAAGAAAACCTTCATTAGTTTAGCTCATATTGGTGATAAAACAGTGGTATTCTGAGAAGGAGTGATGCTGTGCATACTGTGTGAGTAGCAGCAATTTTTAAACATGCTTCCTTGCTGTCTCTCAACCCTAGCTTCATAAGGGCTATATGTGGCTGTATTGTGATGCAATTACAGCGCCCTTTTGCTAAGCCAAAAATCTGCGCTATTCTGATCAAACCTGTGAAAAATGGGCCAACCTGCTCTAAACTCGCTGCTTTCATTCATATTAGGCTGCAACCATGCACTAGCTATTCAGGAATATGTAACCTTTCTTGTCATTACCGTTTCAAAATGCTAACATCCATTGAAGCCCCTCTCCTGGCAAGCTCAGTCCAGCAAAAGTTCAGCGCATTTTTTCAAGCTGCTGCCCTTTTCTTTCTCTGGCTTAAAAGGATGAGTTAAGAGCCAATAACATTAACGAATAACATTAGTGAATCTGCTGGACAGGGCACTAAGGAAGTTGAGCTTTTTTTTTTTTTTTTTTTTTTTTTTTTTCAAATGCTTGTCATCTGTTTAGGCTGCTTAGGCAAGTTATGGGAAGGTGCTATGCAGCTTGCATAGTATCTTTCCTCAAGATCCTTCATTCTTGCAGTACTTAATGATAAATGTTTAGACATTTTGTTTTTGTGTGACGTGGCCTACCAAATTTGTTTGTTCCTATTGTGGGCAGATTAGTATTTTGGACATATTGTTTAAGTCCGGCTTGCTAGCGTGCTGAATGCTTTCAGTACTATACAGAAAACAGCAAGAACCCCCTCTCCAATATTTTCATAGCTAATTCTTAGCTGCATGTGCGTTTCACTCGTCAGGCGTGCATGTTTTCGGCTAGACTCTACGAGCCTTGCCCAGCACTGGATGGCGCCAAAGTGGGGACCTACCCGGCCGGACTCCCTTTAAACTGTAGGCTGAAGGGTGCGTACTATTCTCTGTTAATCTTTTACTAGTGCCTCGTATAATACTACCTTGCTGCACTACGGCAAAATGTGAAGGGATAGCCTCGCCATGGGTTACGATGGTACCAGAGGTTGTGTTTTAGCTTACTAATGGTAGGTCAAAAGTAGACTAAGGATAGTGCCGTGCTAGCTTTTTTTTTTTTTTTTTTTTCCTTAGTAAAAGGTTGATTGTTTGACCCTGTTTGTGTGGTGGCGGTGATGCTGCGTAGCAACGGAAGAAGCATACAACTTTATTTTTCTTCACTCTAATCACTCAGCTGTAACTCTTGATTTTAGAGTCGGAAAGGAGTCTGTGATCACTGCTTGGAAGTGAATGGAACTGTGTCCCAGCCCCGGAGATATGTGTATGAGAAGGGTGTATTGACGTCATCTCTGTCTACTTGCAGATGTGGCTGACAGTAGCTGTACCTGTATCTCATTTCTTGGTCCAATTTTAGAGATCAAATATAAAGTGGGTCAGTAATACAAATAAGGGATTGATTACTCAAGTAATGAGTGAGGGAATGCTGATAAGTAATTACTCCCTGAATTCATTTCTTTTTTTTTTTTTGCTGTATCCTAGCATATAAAAGGCACATTTCAGTAATGGTAACCTCCTTGCCATCAGAGTTCAGTAATGGTGTTGAGGCAGGCGAACTCCAGCTTGCCCTTGGCATCCTTGCAGTAAGTAATAAATGAAAAGTTTGTTCTGGTGCCAGCTGAACTTATATGCTATATAAAACGACAGCTGCTGCTTTTTTTCTTTTTTATTTTTTTTATTGCACTCGTTTCGTGGGCACGCTAACAGAATGCAACCATTTTTCTTTGTTTGCGCCCTTCCTTTTGCAGAGCCACCCCCTGTTCTCTTTGAAGTTAGGTGCTCAGAGTTTATGCTCCACTTTGGTTGCTACCCGTGGCATTACATCTCTAGCCCGCCGTCGAAAGAGGGCATCTTTCAGGTAAGTCCAGTTACTGTTGTGTCATGACTAAAGTGACCATCCATGCCAATTTAGGCAGAACATGTCCCTCTTTTGTAGCTGTGGTCCCGCTGTCCCGCCAGCATGCTGGTGGGACGGCATTTTGTCCCGTCTTCGCTACACTGGCCACATTCGCTCTGCCTGTCGAGTGGCATCTTTTCTCAGTCTATCTAGATCAGATAGCCATAGAAACTTGTGCTGGCGAGCTAGTGAGCCTAAGTTAAGGCCAGGCCCAAAACTCGCTTTCCCACACGCGTTTGCCCACTCTGTTTACTCATGGTTTTAATGTTTCTTCATCATGTCAACGACAATACCTAAATGGAAGTGTGAATTCAGTGGAGAACTATGTAAGGAGATCCCGTTCCTGAAGAAACTGAATTCGGCATGTGATGTTCTCTGCAAATATATGGAGCAGACCTTTCCTCCCACAGGGGACGTACTGACATTTTAAACCCCATATAGGCACCTAGAAGCACAAACGGTATACTTCAGCTACGTACTGCGTTTTCCAGTGCCTGAGTCTTTCAGGGGAGAACGTGCTGATGACAAGGAGTTAAAACTAGCTGCTTCCAGAGGTTTCCTTGCATATCATACGATCACCCACAACCGATGGACTTTCAGTCGATAGACTGCAGCTCAAAACCTCGGAAAATTTTCACCTTCTGGCTTTGAAGCCATTCTTCTTGTTGGCAGAAAAATGCCTCTCTTTGATTAAGTCGTTTTGAAATTTTAGTTGGGGAGCTTTGGCTACTTTTTACAGGGTCAAGCTGGCATGCTTCAAGCGACTAAAAGAGGCTCAAGGACTGCCATGGAAGTTCACAAAGCTCTGAACCAGCTGCAGTCCAAACTTTAAGACAGGCTTCATCAGGCATTTTTGCCGTCACGTGCGCGTTCAGAAGATTGGCAGCAGAAGTTGCGAGAAAGTTCTACCAGACGTCTGCGTTCTACCTCAAGTGATGGTGCAACCAGTTTGATGAGATCAGCAATGTCTTGTCGGCCTCTCCCAAGTCAGCGCTGGCCCTTTTGAGATGTGCAAGTAAAAACTTCAGAGCTCAGTTGCATCCGTCGAATGCTTTATCTGACAAAGCCTATAACGTTTTACGTTATGTCACGACTGAAAAAGGATGAAGGGGAGAGCTAGAAGAAGTCGGTCGAGGAATAGTGGGTGGATATGTGCTTCAGCACTTTGAGATGAATGATATGATTTGTGACAACATGAAGGCAATTATTGAGCATTCTAGGTGCTTGCCAGGAACAAATGCAAGAGTTTTTCTTTGACGAACAAGCTTGAGCCTCCACAGAAGATACTGCTTCAATTGACGACACTTAAAAGCAAGGCTGGTACTCGGAGTGAATGTGCACATGACGTGTTAACAGTACCACGCACACATCTACAAAAATAAAGGGCTGCTGAAGAATATTCATTGAATCCAGAAGTATTAGATGTAGTTTGTGCCAGGTAGGCAAAAGCTGGAGGAAAAGAATGATGCATGATGTACAGTCGCCCAAATCTTTAACTGGCGTGTGTGATGGCCGCATTTTTTGTGATTCTGGGTGTTGCAGAGGAGCTAACCTGCGAAAAGTCCAAGTATAAGCAAGGACTTAGCAAGTCCTCAATTAATTTTGATCTTCCGGCAAGTTTTATCTGCCTCAAGGCGCAGGAGCAGAGAAAAAGCGACCATTGCGTATGCCAGTTGACTGTACATATGAAAGCAAAAAGAGCATGTCTAAACTGCATGTCGTGTAATGCAAATGCCCCTCTCCCCAGGCCCCCCCTCCTTCTCCTCTTTCCACGTCCCGCTTTTAGGTCTGAGGAATATGATCACTTTAGTCGTGAGGGCCATTCTGGTAGTGTTATTATTTCAACTCAGTGCAGCAGTGTTAAATGCCCCATCCTCCTTGAGCATCTGCGTTGTGAGCTAAAAATCACGGACATGCTTCCGTTGGGCGCAGATAACATGGCCGGCAGCTGATTGATTGCTGGTTTGTGTGACATCATGAGACCACATTACATGGCCAAGTTGGAAGAAGCTGCCAACTCGTCGGGCAGAACGACGGGAGGGTTATGTAAGAATTGAACCCACCGGGACCCATGGATCCACAGTCTGACACGCTACTCCTAGTCCACACAAACACGTCCATATGGCTTGTCTGAAATCGGGCTTTATATATACTCGGGGACACTTTTTCTTGGCAATGGAGCCAAAGCTACGGAGACAAAACGCACCATCTTCCTATGCAGCTGAATATAGTCCCTAGTTACATGAGTAGTTTCTGCAAAAACAAATTGAAATCATAGCGCTAGTTATTTACAATATATTTTTTATAACAGAACCGATTTTCTGAAATGAAGCTGTTATGCCTAAAACACTTGTCTTGGTTCCACCAGGTTTTCTTCTGTGATGTCTGTCGCGGGTTTTAGAGACGCCCCGACTTTGCAGACAAGATGGCGACTGCCGCCTGTTCGGGTCGTTTCAGTTCTGTTTCGTTCACTCCGTAACGACTTCAAGCGTTTTCGCCAGACAAGACTCAAGTTCAAGAGACGCTGGCTGTCGAAGCAAATGAAAGAAACAATCTGCAACGTCTATGCAGGCCGAAAGCCGCGCGGTCGAACTACATGGCGGAGCGACACGTTTAAAGGCCCCGCCTCCCTACCTTTGCGCCCATTGCCAAGAAAAAGTGTCCCCGAGTATAGTATCTGTGTAGGGTGGTCTTTTACATGATGCGGTAGCTCATGATCATTTGACCTCTCTGGTGCAGATAAAATCAGTGGAGTCTGACGAGCTGGCTGAAAATGGCCTTCTGGACTTCCCAAACCCAAGCACAGAACCAGACTCCATTGCGTTTCATCCCGATGACTCGGGGAGGATTGTCTACAACTCCTCACACTTTATCAAGTAAGCAATTTTGGCAAATTTACTGAATTTGTGTGATTTCAGAATTTATATTGCTTTGGTCATTAACAGGGCTAATATGGTGTAGCAACTATAAGTTATGTTATGGGACACTGTCACCTGCCCGTAGAACATCATCCTGCATGTACTTGAATTACCATATCCCGCATGATATAGAATGACATAATACAAAGTATGCACTCATGTCATGGTTACTACTTCCCATTCCTTTTCCCTCCTGAAATATGTATGTGGTGTCTAGCACCTATTTATGGCTGTAGCAAAGAGTTAATGTGTCAGAGCGAGATCAGGAGAAACGAAATTGGAAAGGAAAGTCGAATGAACATTTTTCCAGTAGTGCAACCCGCTATTGGCTGCCACGCCAAGCATGTTTGATGAGTTGAGCCTAATTAGGCCTTCATAACTTTCTAACGTTTTTACCGTTAAAATTCCTTACTTAGATGGGGTGGACTTATTTTGTGAGCAGCGCTGGTTTTTCATTTTATCCGGAGCATCCAGGTGGGAGTCATATGTGGACACACTTTTGCTGCATCGTAAGCTCACGCCCAGTGTGCGCTCCGATGTATGAACTGCACGAGTGAAGTGTTGGCATCAGAAGAACATTTATTGCATTTTAAGCGGAGCTTTTAAAGCCAAGAAAAGCTAGGTAAGGGGTAGCGGGGGTTGGGGGGGAAATGCACATTAATGGCACTTAACTGGCTCCTACGCGCCACTACGCGTGACTATAAGCCACTATAGGGCGGCTGTCGGCGACTACAACATTTTTCTTTCCTTATTATTGCAAATGCTGCGGAGGTCTGCGCTGACGCTTCAATCGATGCAGCAGAACTTCGGAGATATTCCTAAGTGTGGTTTCTTGCAGCGGCGTTTGAGCTTCTATCCGCACTGGTGACGAGGTCTGCTGTGATGGCGGCGTGGTCACTCCATGGGGCCCTGGAACCGATTCATCCTGCAGCAGGCTTGACCACCTTGAGCACATCTGATGAATGTGGCGCCGTATGGGTCCACTAGGCGTGTCAGTCGTGACCATTCGAGTGCCGGACACTGACGTTGTTCTTCCTGGCGCTCGTTTCTCTCCCGTACCAAAATTACGGACGGGAACGGTAATTCCAGCGGGCAGAGGGCACTCATTCATTTGCATGGATCCTGCATGAATGGAAGGAAATAATGCATCCGAGCGGGATCAGATATGGTTGCCAAAAAAAAGTTCAGAAGGACATTTTCTAGAACTGTGGGGAGCTCTTCTGTAGTTGGAAAGGAGGTGATCCAGATTGTCCTCTAGTCTGCCACTTCCCGTTTTCTTCAGGCCGTCCTTAATTGTACATATTGCCCGTTCCACTGGCCCATTTGATTGCGAGCAGTATACAGGTGTACGCACATGGGCTGTATTATTCCTCTTCACATGTGTCATCAATACATCGCTGATAAACTGTGTACCATCACCTGTTACCATGGTTCGGGGAATGCCAAATCGGCAAAGTACATTCTGCTAGCAGCTGATCGTCACTGTATTTGCTTTCGTCATGTATTTGCTCGCTTCAATGGTACAACCTCAATACACTTACTGCGAGCGTCGATGGCCATGAGGATCATTCTATCCGAGACTGGCCCTGCAAAGTTGGCGTGCACTCTTTCCCAGCTCTCCTCCATTTTTGGCCAGTTGCGGCATGGTGCAGTTGCAGGCATAGGCAGGTTCTGTATGCAATTTTCACGGGAAGCCGACAGCCATTCAATGTTGCTATCGAGACGCGGCCACCAGAACGAAGACCTGGCGACTGCCTTCATGGCAGATGAACCGTGTGTTTATGCAGGTGGTCCAACAGTCGCACACGCAGTTTTTCTGGAATCGTAGCTCTCCAACCCCAGTACAACAAATTGTGTGCTACAGACAGCTCCAATCGCCAGTTGAAAAATGGCTTCATATCAGAGTACAGTTCACTGTTATTTGCTGGCCAGCCGAACAGCGCGTCTTACAACTTTTGATATGAAAGGGTCCATTGCTGTTTATAGTTTTAACTCCATCGATGAAATAGTCCTGACTGTGCAGTTTCCAGTGCCAAGAGATAATCGGAAGGCTCACGTTCACTCTCCAATTCTGTTTTCTCTTGGGGCAATCAGCCCAGTGTGCATCAGAATTAATGAGCAGTTTGTTGGGGGAGTACTGTAGCCTGTAGCGAACTCCACCCAGATACAAAGCCCAACGATGGATGCGACAGCAGCCAGCGGTGGTGTAGGCCGGCCCTACTTCAGGAGGCCCAGGAGCAGTCGGTTGTCCGTGACTAAGGTGAACTCGTGACCTACAAGGTAGTCCCGAAATTTAGTCAGTCCAAATACCAGAGCAAGGGCCTCTCTATTAAGTCAGGAACATGACACCGCTCCAATGCCATGCGGTCATGCATCGCATTCTAGTTTCAGAGGTTTTGCAGGGTCAAAATGTATGAGCACGTCTGCCTCCAGCAGATGACACTTTGCAGTCACGAATGCCGTCTGGTGCATGGACCCCCACTTCCATCGCAAATGTTTCTCGAGCAACTGGTACAGTGGAGCCAGCAGGGATGACATGCTGGGCACAGGTGTACCTAAAAACGAGCACAATTGGCCCACACTGTGCGGCTTTGCAGCCTTCAAGATTGCTTCCAAATTTTCTCCTGTTGGATGCAGGCCTTCTAGATCAATTTGGTGTCCTAAATATGTGAGTGTTGACGGAACTTGCACTTGTCAAGTCGTAACTTTACGCCGCATTCTCTGAATGAAGCAGCAAACAGCGCAGGGGCCTTGTCGAGCACCTGGACATGTGCAGCAGCAGCGTGCTTTGCATGTTGTGAAGTTAGGCCTAATCAGCCTAGCTCCATTCCCTCTTCGCAACCACGGTGCGAAATGTGTGCAAAATTCAGATTCGCGCGCTCTTCTTTGCCTTAAAGTAGAGATAAGTGCACCATGAAAGCTGCATAGCTGCATCCTTTTATCTGCAACACTGCTTTCTTGAAAAAATTACCAACGTAGATCAGTTATCTCAGTCACTAAAATTAGCCTTTTCTTTGAAAAGTGGTAAATTTTGTCCAAATCGTCCTAGATGCTCATTTATACTTTTCTACAGTCCTTTGTGACTGTAGACCATTTAAAGATAGAAATCCTCTCTCCTAAACAAAAGGCCCACTTTGCTTGGTATATTTAAAACTGCCTGCTGTAAATGAAAAAGGTCTGCAACTTTAAAATTGGCACATGAAAAAGCACAAACAGTGAAAATATAGTATAGGTCTGCCGATAGATAGAAGAAATGGGACTCAGAGAGGTATCTCCCTTTAAAAAAGCCCTCGTGATATGGATGTACAGTCTTTGTCAAAAGTATACGGCCAAGGGGTTTTCCTTCTAAGCCCCGTAACGGGGCTCATATCGCAACTCTGGCGTTCAAAATCTTATAGATGACAAAACTCGTCCTCATTCTGCTCTAGCTTACATTCATATTCCAGTATTGCTACCAGGAGCCGCGTTACAGGGCTTAGAAGCGAAACCTTTGGGCCGTATATTTCTGACAAAGGCTGTACATCTGATATGAAACATTCGTGCTGATCTTATCTTGTTCTTGTCATTAAATATTTGTGCCCGCTACTAAGAGCTGCTCGACAAGAGAAAAAAAAAGAAGGGAAAGAAGCGGAAGTAGGCATGAAGTAAAGATAGATGCTTGCTATAAGGATCAAAGCACCGTGCATGCCCTAGTGTAACGTTTTTCTTAGGCATTAATGAAATGAAGTAAGCATTCACGCGTGCTAACCTATTAATCAAAAGTAATTATTCCTTATGCTTGGTTCATCCAAAGTATCTAAACTATTTGATGCTTCCTTTTTGTCCCAACACACATATAGCTCTCAACAACAGCATGCTGTGGTACCAACAGAGGAAAATATGAGCATGACTATAATGTGTTAAGCAGAAATGTCACGTATCTCTGTAGCTTCTCTTTTTGAAAAAGTGCAATGTGGACTACAGTCGAACCCGGATATATCGAACTGGCAGCACGCCAAGATGCTGCACAGCGATAACGTCATGACGTGTTTATCTTTTAACTATACTTTTCATAGATCCTATGGTGGCAGGGAACGAACCTGGCAGAGTGCCCGCGTGATGGCTTGATTGCACAAGCCTGGTTCGATTTATCATGCCGCGCTTGGGGTGAGGCGGGCCTAGGCCTCTGCTACAAAATCATTGGCAAGCGTGATAGCTGTAAATGCCGTTTGGAGCGAACAATGCTAAAAGCCGGTGGCATGATAGCAGCCGACCGCATGCTTTCGTTGATTCATAGATGCAAGAATGAATGACTCTCGCAAAAAAAAACAACAAAACTGCCGCTTCTTAACGTCCGCAGCCGCCATAGCTTACACGGCACCGCATGTTCAGCCCGACAAGAACAACTCTCGCAAAAGAAAAAAAAATTGCCGCTTCTTAACCTCCGTAGCCACCATAGCATACGTTCAGCACGACGACAATAAACGACTCTTACAAAAAAAAAAAAAAAAACTGACGTTTAGCGTTCGCGGCTGCCGTAGCTTACGCGCGTTCAGCACGACGACACGAGACGCTCATCGCATGCCAGCCGCCCGCGCAGAGCGTTCACAACACACACTGAAGAAGCAACTGCCACGGGCTGAGCTGGCTTGTCCGCGCATGCGTTGTGCATGCTGCTGTGAACGAAGACCGGGAAAGAGAGAGGAAGGGGAGAGATTAAGCTGAGCAGAAGAGTGGGCACACCCTTGCGCTTCGCTCTATCGCGTTTTTCCCCTCTTCCGAACGCCACGGCTTCATTGGTGCCCTCTCGTTCTTTCACCCACATGGCTTGTAAACGTCACGTGCTAGCGCGGCAGCGATCACCGCAGATGCGCGCACCTTTGAGGGAAGTGCGCGGCGCTGCCCTAGACCAGCCGTCGCCGAGCTGTGCCCTCTCATTCATTCCGCACATGGCTTGAAAACGTCACGCGGCAAACGGCCCAGGTGATGCGATCATCTTTGGGGGAGGCGCACCGTCCAATGCGTGGTGCGGAGTTCGATATATCGAACGACCGGTGAAATTGAGTTCGATATACGACGCAGCTTTCCTATACTTTTACATGGGATTTTCAAGGCGATATTTTGTGAGTTTGATATAACCAAATTGGAAATATCCGGGTTCGATATATCCGGGTTCGACTAGTTTGGGTTATTAAATAGAGGAAAAAGAATAGCATGGATGTCTCGTTACTGCTTGACAGCATAGTGTCATCAGAATAAAAAAAATATTTTACACTCACTGACTCTCGAGATTTGTCCACATTATATTTACTTTAATGGTTTTCTTTAGGATTATTTATTTGATTGGATATATTGGATAACAGATAATGGTCACGGCTCAGCGTTTGGAAGCCACACAAAAGTCGGTATAAATAGTGATTTATCTGTTCAGTGTGGAAAAAATATGATGTTTGGAAGCTCGTAATAATTGTTCACTGTAAACACATCAAAAGGACATGATGCTGGGTTAGGTAGCCTGTTCAAAGAGCTCACATATTCATCTTCATTTTCATGTAATGTTGTCGATCGCTTGCTATTCCAGTCTGGTAGTACATCAACATGCATACAGCATGGCTCCGAGATAATTGTCGATGTATGCCGTTTGGCATGTATTTTGACATGAAAAAAAAAAAGTTTTGGGTGTAGCATGGTATTGCTTATAGCACGGGTTGCTTATAACACAGGGTGTTATACACGGTGTGTACTGTGTTTATCACACATTTTGATCCTCTTGAGTCCTTGTTCAGGTTACATCGGACAACCTCTATGGGCAGTCACAGTAGAGGCCAGAAAATCATTTGAGGACTGGTAGAGGGTATGAATGCTTAGTACTCTTTACTCTGCACAATTCATGTATTCCATATCTACCTTTAAAACCATTGAGGTGACTATTTAACCATCTCCTCAGAGTGGTGTCATTAAAGGACTGTAGACACATACGTTTAGTTGCATGTTTTCTCCTTTCAAATGATGCGTTAGATATTAGAAATCTTACTAGATTGCTGCCTGGTATTCGTCTGGGACTACTTAATAATTCATTGTTGCTCTCGACTCTCTTTTTCAGATCAAGTTAATAGACCTTTCCACAAATTGCAGCGCCGTGCCATCCCCTGGCGGATCCGCGCAAAGCATGATGGGAGACCGGAGCGATCAACCCGCGTCGGCTGCTGGCAAACGTGTTAGCGTGCTGTGCCGCTGCTTTCTGCTGTCGTGCGTCTTCTCGTGCGCTTTGTTGGTGCTGTGCTTCCTTGCAAAATGCAGCAAGCCCCGGATTGCTTTGATGGTTAACTGCTAGTCTTTATTCAGTTTTTTCGTGACTTTTGCTTCACTACGCTATGTAAAGCCAAGGCCGCCTTGCATGGCACACGCGCTACAGCGGACCCATCGTAACCATGGCAACGAGCTGCTCCCGTCACCGCTGGGGTGCCCATGGGGTGCCGCTGGGCTCCAGATGCATGCGTTGGCGTGGAGATAGCGGAGAGGAGAAGGGTTGTTTCCGCACTGCGCATGCTCACGCCACCACGGGGAGCTGCAGTGGGCGAATGGCGGACTTTTTTATGTCGGCTGATGACCCGTAGATTTAGAACGCAACCCCTAACTGTACAACATGATGCAAAGGAATGGTGGGCACAGTGTAATTAAAAGAAAACAGTGGGAAGCAGCAGCGCAGCAAGGACGCCGAGATTGCAGAGAAAAGTTCGCCTGAGAACCGGCAGAGTCAGAGAGACGTAAGCGCGGCGGTGCTCCGCTTTTCCAGGGGCTTTGCGCGGCCACTTGGTGGCACGACGGGATATCTGGAAAGGTCTATTATGTGTGGATCACTGAGCCGATAGGTCTCAGTGATCCTGAATCCTGAATTGAATCTGAATGACGTGGAGCAATACATATTCACTGCTGATGTTGATGTTCATATGATGATTCATACAAGAAGGCACCACATATTTTGATGGTTAAGCTTTTGAAGTATAATATATACATAAATGGTCCACTGTTTAGGGGACTCCCACAAGGTGGAGTAGATTGGTATTAAAGGAGTTATCATCCACACAGGTACAGTCACGGCGTTAGTCCCAGTAGACGAACACCATTCTCACTTCAAGTTGTTGATCAGTTTATGCTTGCCCTGCCGTCTGATTGGCTGGTCGACCTGACTTGCTCAGTTCACAGAGTGACTGCTCCAGACAGACGGGGATACTGGGTTCAAACCCCAGACAGGGACAAATTTTTCTTCAACCACGAGGTTGAATCCATCCAAGCACAGCCTTTTGGCTGCACTTTGATGGACGCTTATGAGTAATAGCCTGCATATTATAAAATGTAGATGCTTGATATTTATTCTCAGTGCAGTAATATAATTCCTTGGTAGACTATTCAATGCAGGCTGCATCATTGTGTTAGCTACCGTGCAACACCTTGGTTACAGGATATAACAGGATATATATATATACCCGCAGTAAGTCCAAAAATTTTAATATGTAATATATATATATATATATATATACTATTTTTTTCTTTCTTTTCAGGGTGTTCCGGCTGGTTACTAATAAGAAAGACAAGGCATCACTGAAGGAATGCTTTGAGATCACCTTCCGGGAAAAACCCACTCGGACTCAACAGGAGCACAATAACAACAAGCCTTTACGGCGCAAATGCCAAACAATCTTTGACATGCACAACACTCAGTGTGTGCAGGTAAGGAAGGCTTGGTTTGGTTTGGCGGAGTTTAACGTCCGAAAGCGGCTCAGGCTATGAGAGACGCCATAGTGGAGGACTCCGGAAATTTTGACCACCTGGGGTTCTTTAACATGCGCCGACATCGCACAGTGCACGAGCAGCTTTTCGCCTCCATCGAAAAGTGGCCGTCGCGGCCAGGATTCGATGCCGCATACTTGGGCACAGTTAGCTACAGGTGAGGAAGGAAGTTGTGTTAGTGCACGGTGCAGTCATCAACGATTTCTTTATACATTGTCAAGCGCAGAAAGTCGATAGCTGGCATATTCTCTGGTTCCTCATAAAAGTGGCAGTAAAATAACCGAATCACAATTGTCCTCAGAATATAGAAATGACTCTTCTGTAGTAAAAATGTACCTTTTATGATCTCTTTAGTTGTTTCGTTTCGTTGCTCCTTGCCATGGCCTTATTTAGGCAAGAATAATAAAAAAAGAACTATAAACAGAGGCATTTGTTTATTACCTCTAAAGACTAATATTCCTGAGCATAAAACCTCATCTTAGCACGTTGGCCATGGGTTTTGTCCGTTTGGTACAGTAATTATGCCGTGAATCTTGTGGTTTTTTAACAAGAAATGCCGATCAACATATGGTTTCAAAATAAAGATAAGATATCTAGAATCAGTTAAAGCAATAAAATGCCAGTTTCTGGGCATATAACGAGGCTAGCTGACAGATATTTCTACCTGTTTAGCTATAAAAATAGAGAAACACAGAGGAAGCACTTGAAAACAATTGTATGGCTCTCACTTCCATGTCCTTGTCCTTGCTGATAAATCATAAACCGATGTCATTGAAGGTTGCCGCTGGGCTTCATTTTCTTCTGAAAGAGTATACAGTGAACATGGCTGAAAGCCTATGGCCGCATGGTTACTTTAAATTAGTGGATGAGCTCTTGCATTCTCATTTCAACTATCCAGCCTTGTGTGAAAATGAAGCACATACCACCAACAAATCTACACACCCGGCGTGCTAGACAAATGAAGTCTGAAAGCTTCAGACAGGGGTTAAAACTTACCCCTAGTGCAGGTCAGTTCTGTCTAACCATGAATAGTTTATGAAGCTACATGTGACTTCATCATAGTATTCCCATTGTCCTTAGACTGAATGTTTTCAGTGTCATTTCTAGTGTCGAACAAGGGTTATCAAAGTTGTTGCACATTGTGACCACATGACCACGAATGAGAGAACCACGTGGGGAGATTGGCTGCAGCCATATAAGTGGTACGAAACAGTCACTCAGCTGCAGCAGGAGCCACCTAAGTCTAAGTAGCGACTTTTATGTCAGTAATAGGAGCCGAAGCTAAGAATATACTATAGGACATTGTCATAACTGAGCAAGAAAAGAAGGATGCGAGCGTCATCAAAGCATGTTTGCTGTGCACTTCATGCCGCGCATCAACCATGCACGTGAGAACTGCAAATTAAACCGAGTTGTTCAAAAGGAAGGAGAAACATTAACTGAGTATGTGACAGTTGCATCAGGTTCAACTTTGGAACCCTGACAGAAGAGCTGCTCTGAGACTGCATCATAGTCAGTGTAAAGTGCGACTACTTCAGAGATGGCTCAGAGACTCCACCACGAGCATTGACAAGGCCATACATCTGTGCAAGGCAAACAAACAAGCATCACAACAAATAAAGGACACATCGCAAAGCACCAAAGCTGTTTACGTGGCAGAAGCCAGTTCGCTTCATCAAGGGAGAAAGACAAGTATCAGAAAGGAAGCCGTTCAGCGTACACAAAACAATGCTGCAACTATGGTCGAACTGGGCATTTTGCAACAGTGTGCAGGACAACCTAAAGAAAACAGTGGAGCATGAGGACGATAGTGTCCTGTACGATGGCTTGGGATGCATCAAAGGATTCACCTATGACGTTGATCTCAAACATGATGTGCATAACAGTGAAAACAGATCGCCAAGGAAGATACCATTTGCAATCTGGGGTAACATCAAAAAAGTGCTTGATAGTATGGAGTGGAGTGGGGTCATCAAGAAAATTGACGAGTCAGTCCTATTCTGAAGACAGGTGGTCTTCGTCAAGCATAAAGGAAGGCTCATAATATGCCTGGAGCCTACAAACTTGAACAAGATCCTTTTCAGGAAACTTTCCACCCATAACACTGGAAGAAATCATAGATCAAGCCAACAGTTCCAAATTTTTCGCACTTCTTGGTTTGAAAAAGGGCTTTTAGCTACTAGCAGGGCCCAAGAAGACGGAAGTACCTTTCATTTAACACACCATGGGGCAGGTATACATTTCTGCATGTTGCGTTTAGCATAGCCTTTTAACAACTTACAGTAAAACCTTGTTATAAGAGACACTCAAGGGACCCGAAAAAGGTGTCTGTTGTAGCCAAGGTCTCTTGTAACCACAAATTCTTACCAACTCATATGTGCGGCAGTTTAGATTTCTTTATCTAAATTCTGTTCAGTATCAAAGTCCTGTTTTGTTGCAATATGTCAGGAACCAAGAAGGAGTTTCTCCTTTTGACTCCCCAGTCAAGAGGAGGCATTCCTTCTCGGTTCTTGACGTACAGAAACAAAAAGGACACCTACATGGAACAGAATTTAGGTAAGAGAATCTAAACTGCTGCACATACGAGTTGGTAAGATTCAGCTGCTTTGCACTAACATACCCAGGTTGTGTCTCTTCTAAATATTGAAGAAGTTACTTTAGGGAACTGAAAAAGTTGTCCTTAGTAACAGAGTGTCGCTTGTAACCATGTCTCTTGTATGCAATGTTGTTAACATGGTACACATAGGAAAGCCAACCGAACCATTTTCAAGTGTCTCTTATAACCATGTCTCTTGTAATGAGATTTTACTGTATCACTGAGATCCTAAAAGGCTTCCCCAAAGTAGCATACTCCATGGATGCTATTTTGATCTACACGAAGACGCCAGGAAAACTAAATAAACATACGGAAACAATCTGACAGAGGCTATGAGAGGCTGGTGCCGAGCTGAACCAACAGAAGTATGCTTACAAAAGAATGAGAGTGAAGGTCCTCCTTGGCCATGTCCTAACAGACGAAGGCATAGAAGTAGATGAGGTCAAGGCCCAAGTAATTGAGAAAATCGAAGAATCAGAAAGCAAAGTTAAACGTCAATGTTTTCTTGGTATGCTACAGTATCTGCACAAGTTCATCCCCAGCCTTGCACAAACGGCAATTCCCCTGCACAATCAACTGAAGAAAAACTCAGAATGACTTTAGAAGAATTAGCAGAGTGCTGCACTGCAGGCAATCGAGACAGATCTCAACAAAGTGCCAACACTCAAGTACTATTCCCACATTTATGGCCGACCACTAAACTTTGAGACTAATCATCTCCCCACGGATACCATCAGCAAGAAACCCTTAGGACAAGCGCCACCAAGACATCAGAGGATTTCCTTTGACATACAACACTAGGCTCCAACCATTATGTATAAAATAAGGAAAGACCTGCACATAGCTCACTTACTAAGCCGTGATTGTGCATCAACTAAGCTAAAATCTTATGTAGCACCATATTGCGCCCTTTGATGCAAAGTGCATCAACTGGGAGCACATAAGACACACTCATCGAAAACACGGAAGTTATCGCAGTTTTACTGCGTTGTTTAGAGCTTGTCAGAGAGATGAAACAAGACAAAACACTGCCTAGCATTGTACGGACAGTACAAGATAGCTGGCCAAAACCAGCAAGAATGACAAAAGGACCAAACATTTTTCCCTTCATACATGACGAACTGTCAAGATACGAAGACTTTCTAGGTGACCACATATTCATACCTGACACATTGAAGGCCACTGCGTTAGGCAGACATCCAGCTCTGAGCTCCTACGTACTGCAAACAAGTCAAGGTTTATTAAGAAGAGGCACTTATATGGTTAAGCTGACAAGAGCACGACTAGTCACTGACATGCATCAAGCAGGAACAATTCCAATTCCAGCTGAAGACCTCTCACAAGATTCTGTGGCGTAACGGCATGCCTCCACAACCGAACAGCTTACAGTCACAGCAGAACATGCCGACATCTGTGCTTGCTTCTACCACCGTCACTCGTGTTGGCCACATAGTTAGGCTCAGGGTGTATCAGAAAAGGGGGGAGGATGGAGTGACAGTAGCAAAATTGGACAATGCCATCCAGCCCTGTCAAAAGAGGCATCAGTACGTCGTCGGAAAAACCACGGATCGCCATATCACATGTGACTATGTACGAGCCATCACTAAACTGCTTTGATAAGTCACGTGTGAACATATTACACATATTGTCGACACAAACGAGTGCGCAGGCACAGTTATTGCGACAAACAGTGAGTAGTGTATGTATCGATTAGTTTAACGAAATTGATACTGCATGCTTCAGTTGCCTCATTTGCAAGCTTTGATCATTTTTTCACCGGTAATTGCCGCTTTTCATGTTTCATCGTCCAAAGAAAATTATATATTGAGAAACATCTGCTAGATTTAAAAAATTCACATTGAAAAATGTGCAGTTTAGTAATAATTGCTTGAGTGGCATTGGAGTGGCTTAGTTGGGTGCACAGTCTAACAAAGGGGAACATAAGTTAAAGTAAATTAATGCCCTTTACGCATTTCCTGGTATTTAGCCTTGGTTTGCTTAATGTTAATGGCATTTTTTTGTTTTTTCAAGGCATGGGTTCCCTTTAGTACGGTATGCAATATATGAACCAGAGATAACAGAAGAAAACTGCTACATGCCATGACATTACAACTGAAGCAGCATACTTGGCAAATGCCTGAAGTAAGTAGGGCTGCCAGTTGCATCGTAATAACTTAACCTGTGAATGGTAATATTCATTTGCATTTGAATGGCTGGAAATATTGTAGCTGCTCTATCTAAGGTACAGCTGATTTTAAAACATGGAAGAACAAGTTTTCAGATACTAAAGGGGCAAGAAATGCAGGGGGGTAGTTTGGCGTTACGTATGCAGTTTCTGATTTGCATCGTGTTATTAAGCACATGCCGTTTTGGCAGCTAAGATATCATGGAGTAAGATGCGTTCTGTATTCGGGAAAGCAGAGACCAAACGCAGCTCCATTTTCATGAAGTAAGGAGCTCACTAGAAACGGGGAAAAATGGAGGCGGAACGCAGGGCATCTGTCTACGCACTGTAAAGCACAGTAGGGCTAAGCTAGTTGGTTTTGTAGCCAGTCATAAAGCATTTTGTTTTGGTAACCTGAACCAATCATGTCCCAATAGAAGTAATTGATTGATTGACCTCTGTTTACGAGTTTGGTTAACTGAATGCGCAAGTGTATCACTCATGTGTGCAACCTTATAAACCTGACCATTTAAATTTTACCCCACCGGGGTGGCGCAGTGGTTACGGCATTCGACCACTGTGCCCAAGGATGCGGGAATAAATCCCGGCCTCGATGGATGCTTTTCGATGGAGGCGAAAAGCAAAGCACACGTGTGCTGTGCAATGTAGTGCACGTTAAAAAACCCCAGGTGGTCGAAATTTCCGGACTCTCCACTACGGCGTCTCTCATAGCCTCAGTCGCTTTGAGACATAAAAACCCATAAACGAAACGAAACATTTAAATTTAGGTTTTATATGCATTAACAAATACACCTTTGAACATTTAAAGTTAGAAAAGCAGAAATAAGACATAAGCACGTAAAAAGCAATAACTCGCCCTACCCCCCTTAAAAGAAATTGTTGTAGTGTTGAAATTACCCGGAGCCCTCCACTACAGTGCCCCTTGTTGTCTGAGTTGCTTTTGAAGGTAAATGCCATAAACCAAACCAGAATAACTACTACTGCTTATTTTTGCCCCCTTACAGCAACCAGGGAGCTTTCATTGCAGTGTTGCAGTTAAATGTCAGGTTCTTTTCGTCTTGTTTTCTTGAGATTTCCATTCCTCTCCCGATTAACCTGGACCGGAGTTCACAGAATTTATTTACAGTTATATACTATTGCAGCACAACTTTTTCTTCTGTCAGGGTGCGGCCTCTCATCACGGCACCCGAAACGAGTCTCCTCTTTGCCCCGCAGTGCTCGGACTCCTCGGAGTTTCTCCCGCTCTCTGGATTCTCCTCTTCCCCCATCTTCCGGCGTCACCGTAGCAGCAGTCGCAAGCTCCCGGCGAATTCCTAGAAAACCACTCACTGGCACGGCTGTGGTGGTTGAGGGAGGATCGGGTGTCCTCGGGAGCAACGCTTTTCTACAGCCGACATTGCTGGCCGTCCGTGCGGCGCCAGCACGCAGACCTCCTCCCACGTTCGGACAGTTCAAAGGGAGGCGTCAGCCACGGCCGCTTCGTTTGCACGCACGCACATACAAACAAATGGAAATTCAAAGGAATACACATACACACACACACGTCACAGTCTTTCCAATCGTTTGTTTGTTCTGCCCGCAATCAGGGTGCTTCAAAAGCGCGCTTAACACCTCCACCGTCACTGTGATGCATGACTTCTCAGAACGCGTCACATTTCACACAACACCAGTGCACGGTTGATGTCCTTGATCCCCCTCTGGCGCACCATGACAACAAAAACAAACACAAAAATGGAAACAAAAGGGTCCTTGCTCCCCCTGAGCAATGGAGCTGGTGCACAAGCGTCGGCTGCGCGTCAGACCAGGCACGGGATGCCTCCGACCCCCTGCGGCGGAGGGTGGTCAGTTGGTTTCGTGTCGCCCATACGAATGATCTCCAAGGTTGCGTCGCTTCTGGTAATTTGGTGTTTTCGCGTCTTGCTCTTTGTCCACGCACCGGACTTCGTCCGTTGCTTGCAAAAGCTTTGATCGAAGTGCTTTTTGCCCGCATTTTTTTCTGTCGAGTGGGATATGCGCTTCTTCCCTTGACGAGAATCCCTGTCACCCTTGTGACCAGTCCGCACGTAATCATCCGAGGTCCGCCCCATTTTTGCTCGGTGCGACTGCCGTGGTGTGCGCGACTCACTCTTCTGATCTGCGATTTCATCTCCCTGGTCAAGCAAAATTTCTGCTGCCGCCTCATTGGGAATGCACATGCTCGCATGGTCCTCCATCTCCTTCGACATACTGCTGCCGGATAGCTCATGCATGTGCTCCTTGCAATGAGCAACCCTTTCATGCTGGCAGTTTTCCCTTTCAGCGCTGTCGCTGCCATCCTTCTCTGCGGTGATGACCGTTACAACTGCGCTTGCCTCAGCACACCTCTCACAGTTGTCACAATCCTCATTCCGGGCCATCATCCCTACGCGCACTACGGGTGTTGCTTCTACCCACTCCGGATTTGTGACATCCTCAACAATTGCATCTCCCTCGGATGCCAGCGTGCTCATCGGAGCACCGAGAAGCGCAGTGTGAACCGTGTCTGCGTCTGTTCCTTTTGTTTCGTCAGAGCGCACCTCAACAACTGCCTCCTCCTTCTCAACCTCGGCCTCATTGCCGCCTTCCGAATCTGCCAGTCTGCGATAAAATTTCCGCCCTCTGACCTTCTTCGAAACTCTCCGCGGTGCCCGTCCCTTTGCCTGGACTCACCGCTTCTTTCTTGCTGGCCGCAGCTGCCCTGACAGCTTCCTCATACTAAATTCGCTGCTGCCAATTCCATTTCTGCAATTTTTAGTTTCAATTTCAACCATGCCATCTCGTCGGCATATAACAACCCCGAGCCTCCGCTGACGACCCCAACCTTTACTCTCGCCACCAGCTCCTTCTGCCGATCTCCTGCACCCCGGCCCCATCCTTCCCCGCTGCGACCCCGTACACTATGCCCCACCGTTGTCATAGTGCGCCGCGGTAGAAGGACCTACAAGACGCCAACCCGCGCCGTGCTCCGGAGATGGCTTGGCCCGATGGTCAGCGCCCGAGGTTCACGGCTCAGCTCTGGCTCCTTTGTTGTTCCACCTCCTTCGAATCCGATGGCCATCAAATCGAGAGATCCTGTCGGCTGCGCCAGTTAAATATCAGGTTCTTCTTTTCTTCTTGTTTCCTTCTAATTTCACTTCCTCTCCCGATTACATGGACCAATCAATCTAATTGCAGAATACAGAATTTATTTACAACTATATACACATTGCAGCACTTTTCAGTCAGGGTGCGGCCTCTCATCACGGCACTCGAAACGAGTCTCCTCTTTGCCCCGCCTCTCTTGGACTCCTCGGAGCTTCTTCCCCTCTCCGGATTCTCCTTTTCCCCCGTCTTCCGATGTCACCGTAGCAGCAGTCGCAAGCTCTCAAAAAATTCCTGGAAAACCACTCACTGGCACGGCTGGCGGTGGTTGAGGGAGGATCGGGTGTCCTCAAGAGCAACGCTTTTCTACGGCCGACATCGCTGGCCATCTGTGCAGCGCCAGCCTGCAGATCTCCTCCCACATTCGGACAGTTCAAAGAGAGGTGTCAGCCATGGCCGCTTCGTTTGTACACACGCACACACAAACAAACGAAACGCAAAGGAATACACACTTTCCAATCGTTCCTTTGTACTTACTGCCCGCGATCAGGGCGCTTCAAACACGCACTTAACAGTTGCCATTATGAGATTTCTTTTGACAACCTATAATTTTCTTGATTGGGTCAGCAATTAGTATAACAAATTTAAATTATAAAAAAGCAAAAATACTTCTTTGTTCATTATGTAGCTGCCATCAATACTACTTCATGTTTAGCCTTAGAACTTGTTACATTGAACACTGTACAGGAAGCAGAATAAAAATTAGAGTGCTGTTCTAGTGTCATAGCTCTGTGAAGTGGTTCAAAAACATCACCTGAGGCAATATTTACCGAATTACAGTGTAATGGAATCGATGTGCTGATTGCATTCTTTTAAACCACAGTAACCTTTAAAAATTTTTGTTTAACAACCCATTTCATATTCTGATTACAGAGCTTGCTCTGTGTCCAAAAAGTACAGCTAGCATGATGTCATGTGGAAGGGCCAGCTGTAAGGACTTTTCAACCTCTTTCAGAAGAGCCTCCTGTCGGATGACTATGAGAATGAGCTGGAGCTGTACAGTGTGCTGGGCTTCAACCCAATAGATGAAAGCTGCATGGGAAAAGTGGCCATCTATGACAACGAGTCAGGCCGAGAGATCAAATCCTTCGAGTTGGGCATGAGCCTTGATGAGGTGAGACTGCTTCAGATGGTTCCTTGAACCTGACTCTTAACTATCTGAAAATATAGCGCACAGTGAGCCAGACTTGGAGCCCTCTTGAAAAGCAAGAATCATTTTTATAAAGGCTTACATGAGTGCCACCTGTTGGTGACAGTGTCAAAACTCGCCTCGTCAGCCTAGGCAGTTCCACTCGTTTTGCTGATGGTGAAAACAACACGTTGCTGATGCATTTGTCAGCCCTTGCAGAATTACTCTTTGAGGGGAATAAGATGGTGGTTCTGTCAAAGATTGCTAGCAGGTATGAAGTAGAAGCGGTTTCTAGGCCTCAGAAAAGCTATCCGGTTCGTGTGCAGCAGTGAATGGTCGCAGTGTGGTCTCCAAAGCCCATTCCTGCACCATCAAGTATTAGACTTAACTTGTGGAATTTCCAGTGTCCTTCAGGTAGAAGTTTGTGGGACAAACTGGCCACTGTGTAAACAAAACATTAAACAGATGCATCAGTAGCGGGTCGTTATCGGCAAAAAATAGAAGTGGAATTGCTTAAGTTGATGAGATGAGCTTATTCTGTTGTGTAGATCTACTTGAGTGATTTTACATTTCAGTTTCTTACCTGTTTTCTTTGCCCTTTTAACCTTTCTATATTGTCATCAAATAGGTGGCACTCATGTACACCTTTTTAAATATGATTTCTACATCAGTAACAGGTTGTTATCAGCAAGAAATACAAGTGGATTCGCTTAAATTGACGAAATGAGCTTGTTCTGTTGTGTAGATCTACTTGAGGGATTTTGCATTTCAGTTTCTTACCTGTTTTCTTTGCCCTTTTAACCTTTCCGTATTGTCATCAAATAGGTGGCACTCATGTACACCTTTATAAATATGATTTCTACATCAGTAACAGGTCGTTATCAGCAAGAAATACAAGTGGATTTGCTTAAATTGACGAGATGAGCTTGTTCTGTTGTGTAGATCTACTTGAGTGATTTTACATTTCAGTTTCTTACCTGTTTTCTTTGCCCTTTTAGCCTTTCCATATTGTCATCAAATAGGTGGCACTCATGTACACCTTTATAAATATGATTTCTACATCAGTAACAGGTCATTATCAGCAAGAAATACAAGTGGATTCGCTTAAATTGACGAGATGAGCTTGTTCCGTTGTGTAGATCTACTTGAGTTATTTTACATTTCAGTTTCTTACCTGTTTTCTTTGCCCTTTTAGCCTTTCCATATTGTCATCAAATAGGTGGCACTCATGTATACCTTTATAAATATGATTTCTACATCAGTAACAGGTCATTATCAGCAAGAAATACAAGTGGATTCGCTTAAATTGACGAGATGAGCTTGTTCTGTTGTGTAGATCTACTTGAGTAGTAGTTTTCCATTTCGGTCTCTTAGCTGTTTTCTTTGCCCTTTTAACTTTCCATATTGTCATCAAATAGGCGGCACTCATGTACACCTTTATAAAAATGATTTCTACATCAGTAACAGGTTGTTATCAGCAAGAAACACAAGTGGATTCGCTTAAATTGACGAGATGAGCTTGTTCCGTTGTGTAGATCTACTTGAGTAGTTTTCCATTTCAGTCTCTTACCTGTTTTCTTTGCCCTTTTATCTTTCCATATTGTTATCAAATAGGTGGCACTCATGTACGCCTTTATAAATATGATTTCTACATCAGTAACAGGTCATTATCAGCAAGAAATACAAGTGCCAATTCTTAAGAGCATCTCGGCCTGTGAAGAGGATGTCTGTCCAATTCTACTAAAGGAAGGAGGGAAGAAGGCCTTTGTGGCGACATTGCCACAAGGATGTGGAAGGTAGTGGGGACGGTATGCGTTCCCTCCACTGCACACTTCTCGGAACAGCACACGCATAATATCGCATGATAATTACATGCGGTCATAACAGTGAGACAGGGAATTCTTGTGAACCCCAACACTGTATACCTTAGTGTGCTCATTCATGCCTTCTCCTCCTGGTGGGGCAAATTACTGGTGAAAATGTTCAGTTTGCCCCCCTTTGCTGTATCTCAGGAAAACAGAAATGCTAGTGGTGTCCGTAGGGCCATTTTTTTAGCCTACACCAGCTACACTAGTTTAGCAAAAACCATTGGAGGTATAGGAGATTTTTTGCACTAGTGTAGGTGGTGTAGGTTAAAAAAATGGCCTTTGTGGGAATTTCAGTGTCTTCCATATTTGCAAGGCAGTATGAGTGGCAAACTCGCCCATTTATAGAAGCTAATGTCATGATTTGTACGGCGTTTTTAACCTAGCAAGTTGTCTATTCCTGTCCACATGTATTTTCACGCAGCTTCATGCATTTGGCAGTACTTGAAGTGTGTCATGAATGTTTTTATCAATATACTTTGTCAACCATGTATGTTGAAGGCGATCTTATTTTGTGTGCAAAAAATCATTTAAAAAAAAAAAAAAAAAACTCTTGTATGGTTAACTCTGAGGTGGGACGCAGTGAAAGGCAGTGTTTCAGGCTTACAGTAGTTGGTATTCAAAGGGTGGTAACCTAAAATAAGCCTTCGTTGTGCTGTACTTTACAGGCCGGTACTTACATTTTCGCTTGTTGAATGCATCATGTTGTGTAGAGGCAGGCACAACAAGGTGCAAAAGCAGCACAGTGGTTGTTTGTCACTCAGTGTGAAATCCACTCATTTCTGTGTTCGTCTTCATTGCAGCTCTGTGACTACACTCTCACGCTTGACTTGGACACGATAGTAGTCCTCGTGAGGGATGAACGGCGCAACTTCTCCTGTTACCTATATCGACTGCACTACCCAGGGAACATGGACTCGCCTTGCTCGAAGCGGCACAGATCGAGGTACCACGGAGACACCATCCTGCGAAGATCTCAGCGGAGCAGTACCGTCAGGAATAGCAGCAATAACGGTGTTAGTCATGAAGACAGCATGGCTGCTCCTTCCTCATCTGCGTGCAGCAGAGTGTTGCGATCAAGAAGACACTGAATGCCTGCTTTTAATGGTTTTTGGAGTTGAGTGAGACTGCTGTGAGTGCATCTTCTCGTTGGGTGCATGTGTGTGTGTTGATCTTGTACAGAGAATTAATACGTATTCCCTTGTGCCCTCTGCATTTCTCGTTTTTCCCAATGGGCTCAGGTACTGTTGAATTTGTTGATTGGGCTTTTCACGCAATATTGTGATTGGAGTGGTGTGTTGGCACGTCATGCACACAGCTTGTTTATTGGTGTGATAGTTTTGAAATCATATTTTGGTATGTTTGACCTGCCATTCAGTGCACTGTAGTGTATAGTTGCTTCAAAAAAAAAAAATGCAAGGAAGCAAATGAGTAATGTTAGGTTTGTAAGCATATGTTGTTGAGATGCCGAAGGTTTGTTCTAATTGTTGAAGGTCTCAGTGCCGGTGATGAAGCTTTATAAAGATTATTCGCATTTTCGTATTTCTTTTTGCTGTGCTGATAAGAATTATGTGGCTGTAACTGTAGCAATGAGTAATGTAGCAAACAGAAAGCATTTTTGTCTTGATTTTTATGCGAGCAATTAAAGCATAGTGTTCATTATTTGTATACTGCTAGATTTTATTTTCATAGGGTTGCTGGATTGCTACAGCTAGTAAGGAGCCCGCAAATCTGAAACTAATTTTGCGCTTTTGTTGTGTGTTGCGTACTCTGTCCTTATGATACTAAGTGTCCAGGACGATTCAGCTTTCATTTTTTTTGCTGTCATTGGTAAACGATGCTTTTGTGCTCCACATTTTATTTTCTACATGCTTCTGCTTACTGTATATACACATTTGTTAAGATCATTGCAAATAAATTTGTTTTCAGACTCTGTCCACTGTTGATACCGTTCAATGTTTTCATGTTATAAATTTGTCATTTGGCTTCACTTGTAAGGGAGGAGACAAAGTTAGATTGGCAGAAAAAAAGCAAATGTGAGCTTGCCGTAGTTCATTAGAATACACAGTGAAACACATTTTTTTTATCCGCTCTTACCGTAGTCACTCATTGTACTGTGTCCTCCAAGAGAAAGAGAACTTCTGGCAGCTTATGTATTAAGCTGCAGTAGAGTTTAAGACTGGGTCACTAAGCACCAAGTAGTTGTGTGTGTGACAGTGGTGAATTTAACATATCTCCTTCTGTTATAAATTTCTCAATGGGTGGAAAATTATCTGCTGCTTGCAAGGAGCATGCCAATATTACACGGAAAATGTTACCCCTCTTTCAGGTCACTATATGGAGTTTCTATTGTTTTCTAATGTACACTGTCCCGCAACAGCGACTTAGTGGTTACGGCGCTAGACTGGTGAACCCATGCCCAACCCAGAACCAAATTCCAGTCGCGGTGACCCCTTTTCGATGGAGGCAAAAACCAAATCGCCCACGTACTGTATGATGCCACAGCACATTAAAAAAAACCCAGCTGGTCGAAATTTCCGGAGCCCCCTACTACGCCATCCCTCATAGCCTGAGTTACTTTTCATGTTAAACCCTATACACTATACCAAACCAAACCTCTTGTACTCACATCCTGAAAATTTACATTTGCAGCTAGATTATGGAAGCAGAAACCTTACCCTTTCAAGGGGAAACAATTCAGTTCTAGCTGAATGTGTTCTGATTCCGGCTAGAAAATGCAATTTCCCGCCGGATTATGGAATCGAATGTTTTTCAGCTGAACTGTTTCTTGCTTCCAGCTAGCTACAGCTGGAATTACTTCCAGTTAATTTATCCTGAGCTGGATAGATGCTTTTTCAGCTGGAATAATATATGCGTCTCCATGTTCCCTGAAAGAAATAGACATGTGCGTTGTTGCGTTTGTTATATCCAGATAGTATTTGCTGTAACGACTAGGCATAACAGGTAGGACTTAAATAGACTAAACGAGAGTTTCATGCTGTGTTTTTGCGTAGTGTGCTGGAGTCTCTATCGTGCCGGCCGAGTTTTACAATTGGATTACGCATTCTCACGCACTTCTTATTTCTACCTCCATTAGAAGTAGAAATGCGACCATCACGCACATTGCGATCAACAAGTCAATTGTGTTGTCACCCTAATGCAAACGTATAGCTAACCGTATATTTACAATGCAGAGCTGGACAACACAGGTTCAGTCCCGGCCACAGCAACCACGTTTCAGTTTATGAAGGTGCAGCTAGGGTGCGCCTTCATAAACGCCTTCACACATTTCCTGAAAGGCATCCCCTCTGCAAAAATCTTTAACGGTTTATACCCTTTAACCACCCCAGAATGACTCAGCATACATTAGAGATGCATAGTGAAAGGCCCCAGATAATTTCAATCAGCTACCTGGAGATGCACTGACATTGAAGTCAAGATTGTACAGCCTTTGTCAAAAGTTTAGTGCCCAGGCGGTCTACTTCTGAGCCATACTATATTGCTGGTAATGCATTCCCAGGTTTCCAAACTTGCTGCGGGTAAGATTTTCGTCCTACCCTCTCCAATGGCTAGGACTTTCATGGTTGTTTAATAAGTCGTAATATACAACTTAAAAGTAAGCCCTCTGGGCTTACTTTGAAATTGAAATTATCTGGGGCCTTCCACTACAGTGTCTCTCATATATGCTGAGTTGTTCTGAGGTGTTAAAGAATATGAATCGTTAAAGATTTTCGTGGAGTGGGTGCGTCCGCGACGGATAGCTTTTGCTCCTAGAAAATGTTCTGCATCGTATATGCATATGTTAATCATTGTGAGATAATTAAAATTCCTGGTGAATAACGGGAAATCGGTGAGCTAACGGCCAGATTGTAGCGGCACCGGCACTATATAGCACGCGGTTAAACATATACAAACCCAATCAGGTGAAAATTTTCGCTTGAAAGGTGCCAGAAAAAGTGCCTTTAAGATATATGTAGCTGCCACAGGGGATGGCGAAGTAACTGCAAGTTCTTTTTTTTTTCAGCTAGTACCACGTGATCGAAGGAAGTCGTGATATGCATGTGGCACAGGTGCTAGCGTGAAGAATATGAAAGCCCTTCAGCTTGAGTGATATATAGCATGCCACATATTTTCAAGGCGTGGTTCAGCTCGGGAGAGATTTCTTTTTCTTTTGGTGCATAGCACTTTACTAGCTGCTATCACGGATTTCGCCGATGTCCCAGACAATACACAGGCGTCCCAGGGACATCCTAGGGATTCTGATTATGGGAGATTGGGATGTCCTAGGGAAGTCCCACAAAAATCCTAAAAACACCCCAAGTGAAATAAGTGAAGTAAAATGACTTACTTCCTTTTATAAAATAAGTCACTTCCTCAGGGCATCCCGAACAATACTGCTATGGGACATGTTCGGGGTGTTTTGGGAGCTTATTGGGACATTGTTTAGGAGACTTTCCTTGGCATATTATTATTCTGGACTCTGTCTTTTACAGGGGTCTTCTAAGAAGCATGCATTTATGTCCTCTCAAAATGCTTTGTTTCCAGTTCTCCCTTGCAAAACAACTCTGAGCTCATGTTGGGGTTCTGAGTAGACAGTTCAGTTCAGTCGTTCAGTAGTGTCTGACTCTTCGTGACCCTATGGACCATGTCACGTCACGCTTTCCGGTCTCTCACTATCTTCCTAACATCACATAACTTCATCTGCAGTGCCTCAAGGATGCCATCGAACCATCGCGTTCACTGCCTACCCCTTCTCCGGCGACCCTCAACCTTTCCCAACATCAAATCTTTCTCCAGCGACTCCTCTCTTCTCATCAGATGACCAAAGTAGCTGAGCTTTAACTTTAGAATTTGACCCTCCAATGAGCAGTCAGGGTTTATGGTCGACAATATGGACTAATTTGATCTTCTGGCAGTCCAAGGAACTCTCAAGAGTCTTCGCCAGCACCACAATTCAAACGCGTCAATTCTTCGATGGTCAACCTTTTTCACAGTCCAACTCTCGCATCCATACATCACAACTGGAAAGACCATAGCACAAGTTATACGGATCTTGGTTGGCAGACTAATGTCTCTGCTCTTTACTAGGCGGTCAATGCTAACCATTGCTCTCTTTCTCAGAAGCAGGCGTCTCCTAATTTTATGGCTGCAGTCTCCTTCCGAGGTAATCTTGGATCCTAGGTAGAGAAAATCTGTCACAGCTTCCACTTCTTGTCCCTTGATGCTCCAGGACTTGATAGGGCAAGACGCCATGATCTTTGTCTTTTTAATGTTCAGTTTAAGCCCAAACTTCTCACTCTCTTCTTGTACGCGCATCAGAAGTCTCTTGGGTTCCACTTCACTTTCTGCCATTAAAGTGGTATCATCCGCATATCTAAGGTTGTTGATACGTTTTTCAGCAATCTTCACTCCAGCTGAATACTCGTCCAGACCGGCCTTCCTCATGATGCACTCTGCATATAGATAGGCAGGGCGACAGTATGCAGCCTTGCCTCACTCCTTTCTCAATCGGAAACCAATCAGTAAGACCATGCCCAGTTCTGACTGTGGCCTCTTGCCCTTCATACAGGTTCCTGAGGAGACAGATGAAGTGAATTGGAACTCCCATCTCTTGGAGAGCTTGCCACAATCTGCTGTGATCTACGCAGTCAAATGCTTTTGCATAATCAATAAAGCAGAAGTAGATGGGTTTCTGGAACTCTCTTGCTTTTTCCATGATCCAGCGAAGGTTGGCAATTTGGTCTCTAGTTCCTCTGCCCTTGCGAAACCCAGCTTGCACGTCCGGAAGCTCCCGATCCACATACTGCTGCAGCCTACCTTGCAGGATTTTTAACATCACCTTGCTAGCATGCGAAATAAGCGCGATCGTGCGGTAGTTGGAACAATCTTTGGCACTGCCTTTCTTTGGAATGGGGATGTAAACTGACCTCCTCCAATCCTGTGGCCACTGCAGGGTTGTCCAAATCTTCTGACATAATGTATGCAGAATGTTAACAGCGTCATGGTTGAGGTTTTGAAGCAACTCAGCTGGAATGCCATCAATTCCGCTAGCTTTGCTCTTAGCAAGGCTGGCTAAGGCCCATTCAACTTCACTCATCAGGATGCCCGGCTCGAGATCAGTAATCACAACCGCCTTATGTTGGGTTTGCACATTCGGGTCCTTCTTGTACAGTCGTATTGGCAAGGCAGAGCAAATTTGGACAGAATATTGAGCAGAGTTGAATTTCAATGGAAAAGTGGCCACCGTGCTGTAGTTGACCATTTTCAAGATTATTTCTAATGAATATATTTTGTGTTGAACTCGATGAGCTGAGATGTAGACTGATTCTACACATGTATTTCTTTGGCTGAAAAAAATTGTTACCTATGTGTTCGATTATTGCCTGTGTGTACAAGTAATTTTCAGGGGCATTGAACACTGCATGCTGCAGCCTGTAATTCAACATTACCTACATGCTAGTATGGGGTGTTATTTTAGAAACTCAAGGAATGTTGCATACTATGTATAGCAACATGCACAGCAGAAACACACACACACTCCAAACTCTTATGAACATATAGCATAGGGCAGTCACCGTCAAGGTATTAGTTAGAGCTGTTTTGTATTCTTCAGAGAAGTTGTGCACCAGGATAGTTGGGTGCCATGCTTAACCGTTGCAACATATATTCCTTTTTTTGTGAACATGTAAATCATATTGAATTTCGCCCCTCATGTCGTGGTGGGCTGCATGTAATGCAGCTTATTTCACAGCCTTTTATATATTTTCTAAAGAAGCCAATTTTCATGTTCATTGCTGTTTGTATGCTCTAAAAACCACAATGGATATTGGGAAAGCGCAGCTGAAATTTTAGCAAGTGTTGAGTATTGCATCCGTGACAGCGTCAATTATTTCTAGCTACATTGATGAATAGTAGGCTTTTTGTTTTTGGCATTACTAGCAAAATTGTGCTGCTCTTGTGAGCACGCTTTTGCAGGCTAGTTGGTGCCTAAGCATTCTGTTTTTTTGCGCAAACAACACGACACAAAAGAAACGAGGTAGACTGTGGGATCTGTGCTGATCTGATATGTATGTATGCGAAGTCCCTTCTTTTCTTCTCCTTGTTGATAAGAGCAGCTACTGTATTTAAGCAAATGTTCTGTCAATAAAAACCTGAGTTGTTAGTAAGCGCTTGTCCTGTCTACCTCGTTTCTTTTGTGTCGTGTTGTTTGCGCAAAAAAAACAATGTGCTGCTCTTGTTCACTCGCTTTCGTGCAACATGATGCATAATTCAAGACAACTGTCCGGGAATGTATTCAGCATGGTCTTATAAAGGAGACATAAATAGAATATCCCATGCAGCTCCTCTTTTGGAGGTTCGAACATATCCCAAAAGGGAGCTTGTGGGGATATCCTGCAGATTTCCGTTCGGATGTGGGAGGTAGGGACTTAGATGGGACGTCCCTGGGAGTTGGCGTGCGATCGGGTTGGACCCTGTTTTAACACGAGCATTAAAGGCTCCAGTTCTGCAGAAAATTTGGCATCAGCATTGTCGACATTATTGTCGTTGTGAGAGATAAATCACGGGCTTGGCCCGGGCAGGCGGCAGGTGACATAAGTGGGCACTAAATGGCCATAGGGTTGTGCGACGTTATGCAGCCATGTGACATGGCCGAGTTGGCAGGATCTGCCAACCGTGGCATGGAAAGGTGAGGGGAATTAAATCTTCTACATTCCAAGTCAGACATATGTTACCCTTAGGCCACACAAGTATGTTCGTATGACTTGGTTAAGCAGAACTGTCTGGTAGTCTTACTAATATCTGTATGCTAAAGAGTATCATGTGTGAGATAATCGAGGCAAATATTAAATGTATACAGTGATTAGGCAGACTGCATGTATGTGAACAAGGGTCGATCCGAAAGGAGAGCCACGGATGGTAGCTGTTAACATTGCCACGGCATAACCTCCAAGGTGGAGGGGTGCCCCCATTTTTTTGAAACAGCATAGTTACAGCATTTCCTATTTGAATTTCATGCCTATTATATTGTTTACGAATTTGAAAACTTGCAAATGCATTAGATCTGATTTGGCTAATTTTCAATGTGCACTGTTTGATTAAATAAGGAATCAAATGGGGGATACCCCATTCCTTGTTAGAACATTCGAATATCACACACCCCACTTATGAGAGCTTTATAGAGTAAATTTAGAGGCATTCATATTGAAAACATTTTTCTGCATTCATTTCACATATCTGGCTTGGGATGGTTGAGCACAAATTCGAAAGGGTTTAAAAAAGAATTAGCAGTCATTTATGGCATCTATAATTCATATTCCAGCAGCACCTGCAATAAATTTTAATCTTGATGCGCAAATGGAAACACCATGACTGAAAGCGTGATGCTCAGGGGCAGATTTATGGGTGGCATTCAGAAGGGATGATCCTGTTTCAGCAGTACATTTCTGGAACTTTCCTTGAGGGGAAAAGATTTGGATGGTTCTCCTATAGAAATGTTTTGGCCAGCATGAAAAGTAGTTCAAATATAGGGTAAATATATAAAACCACCACATCAGTTCTACCCTTTTGTTGCCATATGCAGCTGTATTTGCTTTTTCTGTATATTAAAAATTTAATCCTGTCTTCTCACAACAAACTGTGTGTACATATTGTTCTGACACACAAAGATTTTCGTGTTCATATGAATGCATTGCATGGAATTACAACAAGTGACATTACAGCAAAGGAAAAGAGCAACACAGGGTAACTGTGAAAAATTTATTTGTGGCACATCACCAAAGCACAAACAGAGTACCATTGCTGTGCAAGTCTAAGGTCATCAATACTGAAATTTTAGTTATGGTTCTTGCAGTGAAAACACAAACAAAAGAAGTCTTAAATTGTAGCCATCACGTAAAGTAGCAATCGCATTCAGAGTCTGAAACCTATAGACAGCGAAGTAGAATCCATCTTTGAGAGCTGTACAAAGCTGTGAAAAGGGGTCTAAAAAGTCCTGTGCACGAACTACTCTGGCAGGCATTTAACATTTGCATGAACTGAACTAACCACAAGCAAAAATGTATCAACATACAAATCCAGCTTTGGTGCAGAGGAGCACGGAAACAATGCATGTTGTGGACTACATTTTCACAGCAGCTCTTTTCCAACAAGCAGAAGGTTTACTAGCTAGGGTACTATAGCAGCTTTAACGTGACAGAAATCCGAAGTTTTGAAACAGAATTCTCTGAATTTCTTGCTTATGAAAATGAATTTCAATTTCACTTCTAAGCTCCTGAATTTATTGTATTTATGCATATGGAAGTTTATCTTAATAAACAACTACTGAATCAAATTTTGTTAACATTCCTCGCACAAAAATATAAACAATTGGATTCATGCCCCCAGCAAGCCAAAAGATAAAAAGTAGGAAACACAACCTCATTTCCCATGCCAAGCTACATCAGATTCAGAAAGGTCTATGTAACAGCATAGTAGGTTTACTTCTAGTTGCTAACAGAGGCTTTACAAATATGAAGTGCTGATGCCAGCTGGATGCAGACTTGACAGTCTAGACTCTGGTGCAACATAAATTTGAGATGCAGGCAGCATAAAGACCACCTCTAGCGAATATTGTAAGATGATGGTATGAATACTCCTGAAGATTCTACATCAAAGTCTAGCCAGATGACTGATACAACTGATGTCCTACGGTGGTTAGCTAGTGCCCAAAAGTAATTCAAAGAAAGGTGCAAACTTTTTGTTAGGACAAATTTTTTGCCGATTAAAGGATTCTAGTGTTTTTCAATGTTATGGATGAATTTATGGTCCCAGTGAACTTTGCGGCTGACACAAAACAAAAGCAATCTTGACCAGGTTCTCAAATAAAAAGCTTTCCAACCAATCATGATGCCTGCCATTTCATCGACTCCTTTGGTAAACACAGCTCATGTCCCATGCTTAAGCACAAGTGATAGTTGATTTGTGCTTTAGCAGATCTGACCATAAAGGAGGCTATGATTTGACTTAACACAGGCCACCAAACAGTAGCTGCTGCTTGCTAGGCTGTCATATGCTGCCATGATCAAATAAGATGAAGGTGAAATGTAGTCATGATAAACGTCATAACGCAAATTGCTACATCAGTAATAAAGACACACAACTTGGCAGCAAATGTTTCACTAGCACAGAGCCCATCTTCAAATCTGAGTCGATTTTTTCACTTTATGTTCAGCCTGTTTATTGGCACAGTGATGCACAATGTTCACACTGATGCCGAATGTAGCACTATGCTTCTGCTGTGTACTTCAAAGATTCTGGCTTAGAATGCCATGCATTGCTCACAATGTTGTGAGAAACTTTTCAAATGCGCTTTCTATAGCATGGAGTTGAATAAAGACATTCCCTGTCAATATCTGCTATGCAAGCAGGATGAGTGAGACGGATGTGCACTTCCAATTACAACTCACATCATCTGCCAGAAAGTTCCTATGTGCAAACTAATGGTTAAAGGGAAGACAACTTAGATGCAATCCCCAATGGCTCTCTATGCAAGCACACCGCATTTGCACAAATCGCACAGCGATGCCTGTAACTGGCAATGCATTTTCTAGTGCGGGATGCACTCTTTGTTTCACGGTGCAGGATAACGCCACTAGACACTATATATATAGCTCCTGCCACTAAAAATACGTTGTAGATAAAAAGAAAACCAGCCTCCTGCTACATTTCCAGGCCAAGCACTCTTTCGTTCCAGTTTCTCCCATGTGTCTCCACCTCTTCAAACATACAGCAGCAGTCGAAACCAAAGAACCAGACAGTTCGGCTTTCATTTACAAAAAGAAAAATCTGGACGTGTCATAAGGTTCGGCCATTATTCAACACCACAGGGACAGCAGCATACAGTTAGCTGTCCAAGTTATCAGAATTCAGAGATTGCAGGAACTGGGAGATGGCAACTTGGAAGGATTCAGCAAATGACTGCATGAGTCGTCTTCGCTCATCCTCAAGGAGAGCCTTTTGTTGTGAAGACTGCCTGAGCAAGGCCTCCTGAACGGCTAGCGTTATGTCTTCCTTAGTAAGTGAGAGGGCAGCAGGAGGGCTGGAACCATTTGGTTCGAGAACAGCCTCAGTGCGTCCACCAAGACTTGACAGCCTTGAGTACAGTCTGTCTAAGGAAGTTTCAATGGTGGACAACCGGTCTTCAACACTCGATCCATGATGATGCACACTGTGGCTCGTCTTAACACTTGCTTCTTTGACAGCAGCAACCGCCGAGCCACTATCCACACTGGCTTCCAATCTTTCAGTGACAGACCTCGAAGCATGCTCAAGGGTCATCAACGTTTCACGGATGCCATGCAACTCGCTGACGATGAGTTGAAAGTTGCGTTCGTTACGCGCTTCGCGTTCGCGCAAGTCACGTAGCTGGTTTTCAAGGTCACGAACGCGGCTCTCACTCGCCGACAAGCGGCGCGTAAGCGCGGAGTTGGACTCCCGCAGAGCGGCCGCGTCCACGGCGTCGGGGCAGCTGTCTCGGCCACACGAAGGTCGGGCACTGCGGCAAAGTGCAGAGCTTCTCTGGACGTTTGCAGCCATGCTGGCCAAAGTGCCCGGTTGGTCGCCGCCCCGGCGCGATGACGAACCAACGTCGTGGGGCGAGCCGCGCAGAGTAGGGCGCACTTCGGCGATGTGCTCGCGCGCTGCAGGCGACAGGGAGGAGGACACCTGCATGGTGTGCCTCAGTTCAGATTCAGCAGCCATATCTGGTAGCGCGCCTCCGACTCGCTGGTGGGAGCTAGGGATGAAGTTGAGTAGGTTGACGTCGTCGCTCGGCGCACCTTCGCGGGCGTGGAGCGAAACGTCAGGCGGGTTGGGATTCCGCACGCGCGGGCCTGAAGGGTTGTCTCCCTGGCCTTCGGGATGCTGGAGAGAACCTTCGCTACCCATGTTAGCCGTTCCTCCCGGACTGGTGCGGACCCTGATGAGATCCGGGAAAGCAGCCCAGGGCGAAGGCGCTGGGTGTGCCGCGGCGCCGCCGACGGCTCCTTCGAATTCGTTGTCGTCGCTGTCCGCCGCATGCGGACTGTTTGCAGCGTCTGCTGAGTCTCGTCGAGACATCTTAATTCCAGTTAACAGCACCTTTCCTTCGTCGACTACTGTGAGGGGTGGCCACTGTAACAAACAGGGCCAATAGCACGTCGGCAAAGTTGATTACGCAGTTTTGAACTCCACAGTTTCCAAAGCGCGTGCTGCCGAAGTTAGTGCTTGCGAGCTTGCGGAGAGAAGTTCGCCCAATGCTTCATTGACCGTTCTCACGTGGACATCCACGAAGTGCCGGCGCAGTCATTTCATAGACAGCACAGCCGATTTCTTGCATAGCACAAACCTCAACGCACAGCACTACCGTCCCTCAGCTTGTGCGGCTTCTATCGGCTTCAGTGGTGAAGAGATACTTTGACCGGCAAATACCCTCAAATGATGAAGCACACGTTTGCCTTCGTGCAACAATTGCAAATAGCACTATCACCGATGTAATCAGACAACGACTCCAATGTTTCAATGCATTCAAAGCACCACCGGTGTGCAGCTGTGTTGTGAAACATAAATATTGCAGTGACGATCGCAGCGCCTACAGACGGTGGTTGCGGTGATCGTGGAGAGTATTTTCATTATTATTATTATTTTTTTTTTTTAACGGAGCCGCTGCTGCTAGCTGCTACCGCTTGCTGTTTCACCGGGTGCGCGAAGTTGTGTTGTTGAGAACTCGTGTTCTTGATCCGAAGTGCTTAAAATGAGTGCAAGTTGACACACTTCTTTGTTGCGTTCTGCCAGGGTAAAACTCAGCATGGTGATGAGAGTTCCAGGTAAGGTATTTCTACTTGGTGTCACAGTAGCCGGCTGTTGCGAGAATCACGCAACTAAGCCTAACGCAGGAGAGCAGTCGTTCTTTTCGTTCTTTTCGTGATTGGGCGGCTCTTGAGAAGCTTCATGTTACTCCTTTGCGCATGAAAGGTAGCACAAATATTATGAGTAATGTTTCTGTCTCTGGCAAAGCGCTGTCCTTGCCGATTTCTGTCTGCATGGCCTGCCGGTTGTTCTACCTTATATGATTGATTCGAGGCCGGACTTCTTAATTTAAGAGCAGTGGAAACAATCAGAGCCACTCGTAGCAATGATGAGTCATTCGGCGAGGCACGTGCTACGTGATTTACATGTAAAGGAGCCGTGATCTCGAGTCCTGCGATGTGACATTTTTCAGCTGTCAAGCTTCATTCATATTCTGTAGTACCATGGTTAACGGTGAGCATTGTCCGCCGTTATCCAGCCTTAAAGTATGGTGCAGGTTTCGGCGCATCACTGAAGAGGTTATGCACATTTTAGATTTGAAGTCGTGCCACTGTTATTTTTTTTTTTTTTCGAAAAAAAAGTGCGCGACACGCTCGGCGCTCGTTCACTTCTTTCTTTCTTTCTTTTTTTTTTTTTTTTTTTGGCCAAGGCTGGAGACACGCCCGTGGCAGCAGCCACCCCACACACGTTTCTCCTGCTGCCACGCACGGAAATACGTCACACTCACGTGACCCGCGCATGATGACGTCAGTGGATGCGCGTTTCCGTTTAAAATGGCGCTCTGACAGCTTTAAAGGTGTTAATTTTGTTGCGGCGGTGTTAATTATTGCTATTGGTACGCATGAGCTATTTTGTGTTGTGAGTTGTGCGGTAAAGGCGAAGTGTTGCACGCGCGCAGCGAGAAAAAGTCAATTGCTGCGTTCCTGTCTCGTGTAAGCTTATACTACATATTTTGGCGACGATGATGTTAGCTTAATCCAAGACCTCGGCGTAGACTGCTGACCGTCCATCATGAGCTTTTCAGGTCTTCAGCCGCCTCCGCCCTTCCGTGGGAGTAATGGAGGCTGGCGTCTGGTGCCTCCACTAGATACCTCCACATTTTCTATACATTGTCGCCGTCGTCCCCTTCAGCACCTACCGCTGCTGCCTCACACTCCGGTGACGATGCTATCTTTATACTGGCGACGCATTACAAATCTTCCGTAAATGTGATCGCCGCACGCCACCGTTTTCACTGCAGAGTACAAACTGCCCGAGAGATAGCATATGAGTACATCGGTGCTCTTCGCAGCCTTGTCGGCGACTGCGGTTTTGGGAGCTTCGCGGACATCATCAGGGACCAGCTGGTGAAGACCATTAGTTACTATTTCAGTGAACGCCATCTCCTTCTTGACTCTGTCGCGCTAGACAGTGCCAGCAAGCTTCCTGTGAAGCAAAGGAGCTATCAGAAGAGGTCGCACCAGTACAGCGCGTGGGATGCGAGTGCACATCAGAACGGGTCCTTCAGGTCCCTTGCATCAAATGCAGTTGCCACCTATGTAAATCTTCATCTGCACTTCCGGAGTGTTCGCGCTATCGCCGCGGTTCTCCTGCCCACTTGGCGAACGACTCCACATGGCAAGCTCGCAAACGAAAGTGTCGTCGGTGCGGCGAAGTGGGCTATTTGGAATCTGTCTGCAAGTCGTCTGATCGTTCCAGTGAAGTGCAGAAAGTCGAAGATGATTCTTCCAGCAGTGCTGCTATTGTTCAGGTCTCTACTGTTCCTCTGCAACCTGTTGCTTTGCCAGGCAAGCTTTGGGATAAGCCTGCTATTGACATCGTGGGGCGTTTCGACCAAGCTCCTAGTAACTGTCGCTTTGCAATAACACTCATTGACTATTACAGTAAATGGCCAGAGGCTTCTTTCACAACTGCCACAGTTTAAGAATTGCTTCTAGGTACATTTGTTCACGAGGATTACCCTGAGGAAATAGTGTCGGATCACAGACCACAATTCTCATCCTCGGGGTATACGTAACTGCTACTCCTCAGTTTATGACCCTTAACCCAATGGACTTGTAGGACAGTTTAATAGGGTTTTCAGGGCATATGTTCATATGGCTCTTTGCGAGCAACGTGACCTACGTCCGCTATTATAACTCTGTGTCTACCACTGTGCGCCACATTCCACGACAGGAATCGCACTAGCCATCCTAGTTCATGGCCAGATGCCTTGCATAACACTTAACGTTGTGTGCCTGCCCGGATCAGTGCTTCTCGACTGATCATACAAGAGCGCTGAAGCTCTATTGCCAGTGGCTAGAGCAGAAGCAAGCCAAATATAAGCTTTATGCAGACCAGCGGAGTGGAACCAAGCACTATGACTTTCAGATTGGCGACTAAGTGCGAGTTTGCAAGCCGATTGTGTGAGGCAAGCTGGCTGCTCGGTTTCAGAGCCTCGAAGAGTTGTTGAGCGAATTGGACCAGTCTCACACCTGCTGGATGATGGGCGAGTGTGGCACTCGTCCAAATTATGAGCTGTTAGAACAGTTGTTCAGCGCCAACCTCCGCCCTCAGCTCTGATGGCTCTCCCCGCTAACATTTTGTTGCCCACTGACTGCACCCGAGTGTCGACCAGTCCACTACCAGAAACGCAGACCAGAGTCCAACCTCGCATAACCCCAATAACGGAGATGTTAGCCCGGGAACTTCCTCATTTCTGGCTTTGCCCGACACAGAACCGACAGACCCCCCTCAACCAAAGTGTGCCTCAACAGCAGCAACTACTACTCCTCTTCCTTCTCCCCGCAGAGTAAATGTGAAAAGAAGCTTCCCGCAAGGTTTAAAAGACTGTAATGTATTAGAGGATATTTAGCCATTTGCCAGCAAGGTTTTTTTGTTTTTTTTTTTAAGTGCGGTGGAAATGTGATGAAGACGGTGTTGTTGCACATGTGTACGCAAGAAAACTAGGAAGTGAAATACAGAACGGCTGGAGAGTAGTCAATTGCTGCATTGCTGTCTTGTCTACGCTACAAGTTGCATTATGTTTCTTTGGTTCGAACCCGGGTGCTTCAGAACGATAGTTGGTTATGTAAAGTGTTGCTCAATTCAGGTATAGGCATTTGGTAGGAATGAGCTAGTCTTTTGCATATATTACATAGCCCTTCTGGCCTTTTGTGCATATTGTCGCGGTGCAAGATAAAGGGATGTTCCTTACTTTTGCTAACCTTCAAATAGTGTGTCGTGTGGTGGCTGCATGGTGACTAGGACAGTGAATTACGTTGACCAATATTTTTCATCATGTCGCAGTCACGATTTTGTACGAGCAGACAGAAATAGCTAAAGATGTTTGCACGGGGCAAATGACATCTATGTTCTCATTTACCAATTCACTTGACCGGTTAGCTTACGGCATTGTCGAGAGCAAGCCTTTGGCGTAAATCGCTTTCTTTGCCATTCTTCTGTGAGACCAGAACAAGTACACAGCTAATGTAAGCCAGACCACTCAACTTCTACACACAAACGATCGTTATAGGCAGGCACTGCATTGTGTATCCAAGGTGGTGAGGGAACCATATCTGGTAGACTACCGTAGGCCTGTTCCTTGGCTGGAGTTGCAGAGGCGCTCTATTCAGCGCACCTACTGGAGGAATAGTCGAGTCTCCCCATTTTGGGCTGGAACTGACCTGCGACGCTATTTATTAGGACTACTTTCCACCAACAAGGTTATTTGCTTTTACTTCAGGTTTCCATGAAAATAATTAAATAGTGCTCCTTTGTTAAGGCGCTACACTGATCAGCTTCCTTTTTAACAGTGATCGGACGTTCCAAGAGCCTAAATGGGGAATGTTGCATACACATGCAGTTAAGTTACTTAGCATTTAGTAAACATGTTTATTCAGTCATATTTTTTGACCTACTATGTCTAAATATTAAAACATCCTTGCAGCCAATGGAATTACATTTTTTAATCAATAGCTTTATGGGTTGAATTCATGATCGAACCGGACGAAAAGCACAACAGCTGTATACATTCCAGACCAACTTGGGCTATGAGCGACACTGTAGGGGAGGGCTCTGGATCATTTCGATCACCTTTAACTCTTTTAACAGGTACTGACTGTTCACAGTACACGGGTGCTATGCTTTCTGCATCAATTCAAACACGGCTGCCACGGCTCAAACCACTGTACCCTGGTTCAGTGGTTGAGCATCTTAACCACCGAGCCACTGTGGCGGGGTAAAAGTAAAAAAATAGGTATATAAGCCTTGACTTTTTTCTTTGCACACACGATAGTTTATTCCATCCATGTCTCTGCTGTAACACCCTAAGTTTACTTCACTTGACAATAATGAATCAAAAGCCAAGACATTTGTGATAGCCACAGTTGCTTATGAGCCATAAAACCCCTTATAGAATTCTGCGTATGGAGCCGCAACTTTAAACCCAAGCTCTAAGGCCATCTTAGCCCATGCAGTGCTGAGGGCACTGCTGCCACCCAGTCAAGTGATCTTGCAACTTTGGTGACAGGTTGCAAAGCTTGAACAGTTACTGTGCACTCCTAATGCACTGTATGCAATGACTATGGCGAAGGAAGGCGAGAGACGGTGGCAGGCGGGCACCATCTACAAAGCTATCCGATAGCCCCTTTCGGGCCCTGACAGAAAGAACACTTTCATATAATGCCTCCTTCCTGGTAAGCATGTGAAGCTCTCATTGTTACAATTTTGTTTTTTTTTTCTTTTGAATTATGTTTATGAAGAGCAGTACTCTCCCCCATTTTTTTCTTTGTGCCACCCCACCGAGAGTACCATAATGGCAGAACCTGATTCTCTGCAAGAACAAAGAGTAGAGTTGCCTGGCACTTCCTATGATTTTGTTACTCTTCAGAAATGCTTGCTTTTGTCGCAATGCCCCGTCTACTTACTCCCTTGGCTTTGGTATCTGTGACAGCACCTTTTGCATGACATTGTGGCCTATAAGGTTTGACAGCAGTAGTCAGTAAGCCAAGCACAGATTCCTCGTGAACTTTTACTAAAGCTTTCGTAGCACACTTGTTGCATGCAGGTTACCTGCATGGTTGGTCAAAGGACCCCATGCCTTGGGGTGTGCAGTTAAGCTGCACAATGGAGAACTTGTGAAGCTGCCAAAGTTTCTCAGGGAAGCAGACAAGACCATCCTCACCTTACATACATCTTGAGCTTTGGGCTATTTGTGCCTGTGAGTCAAAAGATTGTGACCTATTATATACATTCTGCTTCATAAAGTGCTTTTAAATGGCACCTTCGTTTCTTAACAAAGGTAGGACTTTTCAACAACCAAGATAAAGCAAAAAAATTATGCTGAATTCAAATTTACTGCAAAAGCATGGGGCAAATAAAGATGTGAGGTATGTCTGATGCTGTGGCCTTTGTCTTCAACTATTTGAGGATGCCTCTTGCAGTTGGCAGGTGACATGAACAGGTGACTCCTGTGACGTCACAAGACCGCACGTCACGGTGGAATCGGCAAGTGCTGCTAACTTTAGCTTCGCCATTGAGATGGGAGGGTGAGATCAGAATCGCCTTTTGAGTCCCAGGCTAGACATGCTACCCTAGGTCACACAAGCACATTCATACGGCTTGGTTAAAGTTGGGCTTTATATCTATGTCACTCCCGGCAGCTTGAGCAGCACACATTATGGCCCACCTCACAGCATGCCTCTGGCAGGTGGCATGGCTGGCCACTTTTCGGCTGTTTCTGTGACATCATCTGTCTTAAATTTACCTGCCTTTGTGTTTGCTTACATTAAATATGCGTGTGACATCAGCAGTGACATATGCTCTCATGTGGTTTAACCATGTAAACTGTCCTGATCTTCAATCTGCTTTAAAATAGCAGGCCTGGTCCTTTGTGGCAGTTGTCAAATGCCGAGAAACTTGCGCTAAGCGATACAAGGAACAGCAGGCAAGAAGATACAAAGTCATCTACATACACCTTATATCACGTATATCAAAATAAACTACGCCAAACTAGTGTTCTTGCTTGCTTTATTAAATTTCCCACGTTAAAAATTTTTTTCAGGTGTATATAACAGCAAAAGAGCAGCATTTCTTCGTTACAGTACAGATCTAAGTATGATCATTTTTGCATTAACTACACTTACATTGAATACTTCGGCTCACAAAAAGACTGAGGTAGACCCTAAGTTCCATGCCGCGGCGACCCCTTTTGTGATGGGTAAACCAAGGCACCCTTGTGTTGTGCGATGTCAGCGCACGTTACAAAACCCAGGTGGTTTAAATTTCTGGACCATTCTACTATGCTTTGAGACGTTAAACCGATTAACTAAAGAAGTAAACCCCAAGTGATCTTTCTTTACCCACACAGGAGTAGCACATTATACGGCTGAAAAGAAAGTTAACTGAATCACAGAAAATGTGAGCGCATACAGCTGTAGGTGTAATAATCTACTGGTAGTAAATTTACTGCCAGCTGGTTCTTAAAAGGACATGCATGTGTACACATACTGCTATGACAGGAAGCACACTTCTAAGCAGTAATAATTTTTTTTTAGTGCCTAAAGCTTTGAATAAACATGTGCATGTCTTTTGAGTGTCCTGCATACGCTGACGAGTGTGCATACTACGAACATAGCATAGAAAAGCTCTCCCCAGTGCCTTTAACAATTTAGGTCTCTCAGCCTGCCCTAGGCAACAGAGACTCGCAACAAACTTTTTATTTACGTATTTGAAAGACATTGGACTTTTAGACAAACTAAATTCACCTTGAATGTCACACTGTGGCATTTTTCACGCTGTGAACTCTATAAGCACATTTATCGGACTATGCATTTCATCATTTCATTTTATACCATGACTCCACGATGCACCTTAGAACGCACTTAATGGCTGCATTTTATCTCCCTCTTCATTTCTTTTAATCTCCTCAGGATTCTTTTTCCATCTTTACCTCCCGAATTCCCCTTCCTACACAGAGTAGCATGTCAGAGAAATTTAAACGGCTAAAATCTCTGTTCTTCATTAAAGGGTCTCTCTCTGTGCATGTCTTTTGACCTTGTGGCCAGCAGGCACCACCACAACGCTTTGAACTCGCACAGAGAACATACTTTTGTCGGCATAAAGGAATTTTTCAAGCTCACAAGACTTTTAGAATAAAAACAACCAAAGTAATATATATGTCTCTTTGTGTGCATTCTTGTGACAACGTACCAGGCACATGGACTCTTGTGAAATTGCTGCACGTCCACTGCTGTACATTTAAACACCCAGCACACCAATCCTGTTTTGATCTGTATTTTTTCATGTTTTCGAAATAGCACAAGTGCACTGGTCCACAGTCAAGAGATGTGTAAGAATGCCCTTCCCGGTTGAATTGAGGCCTTTTGTAGTTACAGAGTCAGCACCTGTGACTCAAGTCCCAACATCAACTACAGTTGATGTCATGACACATAAGCCAGGGTGGGGCTCATTTCTAGAAGAGTCAGTATTTTAGTCCACATGGGCATGCCTGCTACGAGCAATGATGAATATGTTTTGAAAATGCCCAAATATTGCAGACAAGAAAAGCATGCTCTGCAAAGTCTGCATTAACCGTGCCCATGACATGGACGAGCAGGGTCATGTTTTTCTAGTGAAAGTAGCAAAGGACAATTAAGCTCGGCTCAGTGACTACTTTTATTTCTTGAAGTACTGGGGAAGGTGGAGAGGTTCTGGGTGAAAACAGAACATATATGAGGCAACACAAGCAGAAGTGCTTTTAAACTGATGAAGAAAGTATACTGAAGTTCTTTTGGACAGCAATAGAAAATGAATTGACTGGTTCTGTTCAGAATTTGTGGTAGTAGCACAGCACAAAAAGGTAAACAAGGATCAATATATTTCTAGCATCATCCTGACATTTCAACAACTCATTTGGCATCCTAGACAGTATGACGAAATATTTACAGCTATATGAGAAAAGTTAACCTTTGTTTATATTTTACGAATTAACAGATAACTAAAATGAACAAGGCAGTACATGAAGTCCCGGCAGCCCATGACATGAACTAAAATACAGTGATGATCATCTGCCCTGGTGCTTCTCTGCAGTGCACAGGTACAGAGGGGCGAAGCATACACAACAAACGGTGTGCTAGCATACAGGCAGGCTGTGCCTAAAACAGCTGAAAGCAACAACGATGCACTTACATATGAAGGCCAGTTCTCGGGAAAGCAACATAAAAAAAAATACTGCAACAGCGAGTAGCTATACGGGTAGCTACCGCACCAAATTAACATGTACTACGTACTACTTTAAGTACAGCACTGCACACTTGAAGAAGACGTGACCGAAGGGGCTGTAAGCAACTCGCACTGTACACAAACCTCGCAAGTACACACACTGTCCCGCTTGTATCCCAACGACGTGAAGGAACCGGGAGCACAAATGATTAAAGTATCTACGCGCAAATTTTACGATAAATGACTGATGCAATAAATCCACTGTGAATTTTTTTTATATAACTTTCAGTAATGCTAAGAGAGCCTTACCAAAACAGTCAATGCGGGAAGTGTTCTCAATGTGGTAATGGTCCCTGGAAAGAGACATGACACTATAGAGGCTAGCACATTTGCTAGAATATCCTCTACAACTACAGTGCGCCGCCATTTGTAATACGTCCCGCAGTGAAAGTAGCTTGCAGCAGTGCCGCACTGTACCATTTGTTGACAAAAAAAGAAAAAGAAAGCAACCGCAAATAAAAATATTGCACTTAAAAATTAAATTTCAGGCTCTATAAAGGTCCACATAGATGGGGTGTTTTAGTTTTCGCCTGCCGATTCTGTTATACCATCCATGGCTGCAGCTGAGATGGCAGACGACGCGGCCTGGGAGACACGAGAACACCATACACGAGATAGTATACAACTTCGAGTGTCTCAGAGAACTGCAGTGAACAGGACATCCGACCAAACGACGCCGAAGCGTAGCTATATATTATCCGTAGAGCTTCCGTGTAAGCAATTCTAGGTTATATGAAATGCGAATCACACTAGGGTCGCGGTAGTGCGCGCGGCCTGTTATCATATGTGCCACATATATTACAAGTGAGACATATGTACCACAGAAAGAACAGGGTGCTCGCATTTGGGCGTAACAGCTGGTTGAATATATTACGAAACGATCTGTGGTGATCATGCAAAATAATAATAAAAAAATAAAATCTAATTATTTAATGCATGCGGGTTGAACTATAGTCACGCGGCACATATTATATCTGCCGAATTTTTCAGCGCTGGAAAATATTTACTTACTGCCCCATCTCAATGATTTTTCAGGTACGCTGTTTTTGAAAGAGAAAAGAAAAAGGAACACTGTAGAATGATGGAATGCAAGGACGTCTTCAGTATACAAACAGGGGGCTTCTCTGCATGTCAACTTATGTTGCTGTAAAGCCCACCCATTATGATATTTTTTTACAAAAAAGTACCCGATATCCTCTTCACTGGCTGTCATGCTGCATAGTGGGCGGAAGCCGGCAAAGCAGTGATAGGAATTGGTTAATGTGATAAAAAAGATCCATGTTGAAAATTTATAACTTTTGCTACAAATATATTCTACAATTTAGCTCAAAGGACGGGATTGCTGCACATATGTTGGTCATGTTAATGTAAAGTGCTTGCTCCGCAGAGTGAACCGCATGCAAAGGTGATGACAAGACCTGTTTCCACTCATAGATACATGCTTCATCTATGCCAATAAACAATGAACAAGAAGCAAATCAGCAATTGCCAAATAATTCTTCAGCTGGTAGCAACATTAGAATAATAAAACTATTGTGTAAGTTGTATTATTGTTTGTGTTACATAAGTAATTATCTGATCTTTTCAATGTTATAATTATTATGTTGTTATAAATTATCAAAGAATATCATTATGTTGTATTATAAACATTATTTAACATTACAAAGCAAAATTCCTTTGATATAGTCTTCTCTACATCGTTATGCACTTTTTCAATAATAACTGTAAAACAACATAATAAAAATATACTTGAAGCAGTGGGTTGCAGAATTTTCTCCCTGTCTCTTACCGCGAAGACATTTTTAACTAACAGTACTTTGCAACTAAATCTCTTAAATTCTGCCTGCAACAGAGCACATGCACAGATATAGTATTTTGTTAGAAAGGTTTGCTTACTACCCATTCATCACTACCCCGTGGGGCACCCTTTATTTTTCTATTTACATAAACAATAAAGCAGAGGGCTCTGGCTACTTATTTTCACCCACTCATATGAATCACCTGGTCTGACATTAAGCATTACGTTAACATATCTACATAATATCACACAAACACAGTCAGTACACTAGCATATAAAACCAAGTACTATATAGCACCTCTTAATTATGGCCTAGTTATTATATGCTTGGCTCCATGCATGGTATCGACGCGAGTGCACCGAGTTGTATATGTTGTTTAGTGCTGTGCAGGATCATATATATGTCACTATATGACTTGTTGGAGTCACTCCAGCTAAAAATTGTTTAGCTGTTTGACTGGAGATGTAAATTTTCTATCTGGAAACAAAAATACTTTTCAGATGGATAGGCAGTTCAATAATCCAGCCTGAAAACTATGTCATTCTGGCAGGAATATATATGGTTTCCAGCTGGAAAGAAGTGATTTCCCGTTCAAAAGCCCAGCTGTAATTCAAATTATTTTAATTCAATTCATCTAATTTATGCTGAACATTTCATTTATGAACTCTCGGACAAAAAACTGCAGAGACAGTTTAGGACGAGGTAAGGGAGGCTGCAGTGACAGAATTATCAAAAGTTCAAACAAGAAGTTTCTAATGAAGAAATTCAGCCTTTTCTGAGTGCATGTAATTAATGAAAGATGAACCAAAGTACCGACAATATGCAACATTACTATTCCTAAAATAACATAGCAAAATGCACACGAAATTCACATTTATAGGTTCAGTGAACAAGGTACCATGCAATGCACAGTAAAATAGAAAACACAGGCCCCTCTAGAAATATTAAACAGAAAACTTTGTCACTCACAAGGTTGATATTGGAAAAATACAATTTATTTAGTAGAACCAGCACTGTACAAGTTAAAAGACTAAAGGAGGTAATTAGTTTGGCAATGTCAAATCATCCCTTTTTCACAAGTACAAAATATTAAAACAATGTTGCCCCTGATTGGGTTATTAAATTGCTGACATTTTTCATCATCAAAGTGCAAATGATAAAAAGATGGTAATAATAAATTATAAAGAAATAATATAGATAGACAATTTGATGCTGAATGGTTAGCTCTGTTGAAGCTTGACAGTACATTGTTTATGAAACAAACGGCTTTTTTTTTTTTCTAGAGGCAGAAGTGCACTGATGTCTTTTTTTTAGTAGTTGCCTTCCATACCAGCATGCAATAGTTAAGGTGGGAACAGAATATGACATGGTAAACTTGATTCTGGGTCTGAAAGAGGGCATACCTACAACAGGAGTTTTTTGGATACCTGCTCAATATATGACTATCCCATGTCAGCTGACTTGAGAATATACACCTAGGATTTTATGCTGTATCACAACGTTTATTTCATGACTTCTTAATTTTAAATTGAGGCTTGGGGAAATATGTTTGTTTTTAGGAGCAAATAAAATTCCTTCGATTTTAGTTTCATCAATTTTTAGGCTGTTTATTTGGTAGTTCAAGTAGTTTTTACAGTGCACTAGCCGTTAGCCATTTCAAACATATCAAGTTTATTAGTTGAGCTAAAAAACAAACTTAAGTTGATGCATGAGATCATTTATGTATAAATTAGATTTAAGAACAGCCCAAGAATGCTGACTTGTGGAACATAGGTGCAAATCCCTCTAACTGGCTTAAGGAACAAATTTCTAGTTCATCCCAGTTGGATAACAATGGATCCCCAACTGTAATTCAACTGCGATTAACTGGAAATTTGTTCCCTAAACCAGTTAGACCAGTTAAGGTTTTCACCTGGCATAGCAAATTAGAATGATAGCCATTGATGTGAATGTACCTAGTTCAGCCGGTTAGATATGATTGCAAAAGAGCATGGACACTATAACAATCTAATTTATTAAGAGTCACATGGCATAATAAATAAAACAAAAATGCCAAAAGTGAATATGTCAGCCTTAATGTTTTAACCATAGAAGGGCGGATCGACCTGCCCTTTCGAAAGCCATGCCAAGATTTTGATAAAATATATCGTGCTTGACTATGTCGAGGTGGCTTAGAATAACCTTTTCAAGGCCCTTGGAAAATATTCTTTCATCTTTTATATATGACCAAAACTTTTCCTTATTTCATGTCATTTAGAAAACTTCCAGATGAAATATAAGCAACTAGAGGTTGAAAATTCTGTAAACATGTAGTGCTAACAAATGTCAACGTCGAAGATAGTGTACCACAAGAAAGTATGATACACTTATGATTCATCTGTGCGATGGCAAAGAGGGAGTTAAAGTGGCCCCAGTAAAAAAAAAAACAAAAAAAAAAACATTGTGGAACCTCCTGGAATGTCAATCGTACTGATGCACTCAATTTTTTTCCAATTGGAATTTTTCTTTCAAGTAGGCAGCCCAATTGGGCTCAATGGGTTCCAGTTGGAATTCATAGGAACCCACTGGAAAGTCTATTTGGAACACTTGATTCCATTTGAAAATCTCATTCCAGTAGGTTCCAATTTGATAGGTCACTTGGATCCTGCAACTACTTGTGCAAAGTAGTCTATAGAGTGCCATCTGTGCATAACTATAGTATTAATCAGTTCATATATGTTCCAAATGATTACTCGGTTAAATGAATCTTTACCAACTGGTTAGCCCACTTTATCAAACCCATATGCACACAGTGAGACAATTACCATCTGAGTCCAATTGGTCTGGCCAACTGCACTGGGTGTATCCATGGGAACATTTCCATATTTCACAAAGAAAACAAACACAATATTCAAAATAACAACAATCAGCAGTTAACTTCTGGAAGACAGAAAACTGGACGAGTTGGTTTGGATATATGACTATCAGTAGCTTAACCTGTAAAACACAATTCTTCCTTTTACTATCGCTGCGCCTACAAAATTAAATGAAATAGCTACACTCGAATGGCAAGACTGACCCCAGCATGAGAGTAGGAATTAAGAAGTATGTTTGCTGGGTGTGTTATATAATGCATCTGTGAAACTGTACAGTATTGCATTTCTTATGCGAGACGTATGCTTGCCTGTACTCCTTGATATCCATCAAGCATGTTTCCATGCAAATTGTAAGTCAGTCTACCTTTTGTCCCATTCGGTATGTTCCGTTGGACCCATTGTACGCAATGAGTGTGACCCATTGTATATACGTACCATTGGCACATCCCATTGGACCCACTGAGTGCAATTGGTCTCACCTATTGGCTGCAATGGGTTAAGTGTCAAAAAACACCATTGGTTCCAGTTGGAAAATTAAATGGTTACAGTTGAAAATATCAATTTGGTCTTTTTTGGCTGAGCTCGTATAATGCAGGCCCTGAAAGCATTAATTCAGGTTGAATAAGTACTAGTAAAACCCCTTTATAGTAAAGTCACTCGGACCAGCAAATTTCTTTACTATATCTGCTTATCAGAGCTGCTGAGCCTAGTGGTAAAGAGTTTAAAAAACTTTGCTTTTTGCTTTTGCGTTTCTATAGGTATATTTTAATTCATGGGAAGTGCGTCGGCGCGGCCAGACGCACTTCAAATTTTTGTCAAAAATGTATTTACTATAAAAGTGAAAAAATTACAGTCGTCTGCAGAAGACGAGCTGGGACTTGAGTTTTCATTAAATGTAACCATGAGCTGTTTGCTGTAGCAAGTTCTATGCTCAATTCAGTTCAATTGGCTAGCCATTTGGTCTGTACATCAGATGTCAGTTTATTTTCAAAGTGAAGTTAGCAAGCAGCTGGAGATATATATGGCTTGTTTCTCTTCATTGGTATTTGAAGCAACCACAGTCCCAACAGTCTTATATTTTAAATAATATTTTCCAAGTGCTGTACTGGAAGCTTCACTTTCAGAAGACTGCAAATATAAATAAAGGAATTGCAGTACTCAAAAGCAGTAGATTACTGCTTCATGTCTCCTTATCCATAAAATGAATGAATGAATGAATGAATGAATGAATGAATGAATGAATGAATGAATGAATGAATGAATGAATGAATATTATATATTTTACACTTGACCACAGCAGCTTGCAGTTGGTAATGTTCACGCCATAAACATTTCCACCTGTCTCTCCTCCCCCTCCCCCCCTTTTCGCCCGTGACGGCAAGTGTAGGCACCACTGTGCCTATAGCTGACACAACAGTGAGTGCTGCTGAGCACTTTCAACTAGTTTTGAATTTCAACCACCTTGCACCATCTGTCCCTTCGACGGACCCTCGACGCCACACGTACCTTAAATTCTGCTCGGAGAATGGTTGTGACTCAGCGACCGCAGACGAAAAAGCTACCACTCTGTAGCTTGAAAGTGAGTGACCCAGTGCAAAAGCAACATAAACAATAAAATGGCATACAAGGGAGCTTGCAAACAAAGCTAACGAATTACACGGCAATATGTATATATATATATATATATAATGGAATAATAATGTTGGTGTACATCAACCATACTCACGACAAAATGCAACTTCAGTGCCCGCAGAGATGGGGAAAAGAAATCATTTACCCTGGAAGTATATTTATTTACCAATTAAATGAGGCAATGAGAACTACTTTAGTGCCTGCAGTGTCTTGCATAATTTATTCTTAAGGGTGGCAGAACCAATTTATCACTGCATCGGGTGAAGATATATTTCTCTTTTGGTTTTAATTTAGCGAGGGACACAAGAAAAGCAGCTGCTGTGGGAGAAGAGAACCTCAGATAATATACTAGTTGGTATTTAGAGAGGACATTAATGCAAATAATCTTATATTTAAGAAAACAAATCTGCTGTTATGAGCTGTATAACTGCCCCCGACAATTAATCTAATTACTTTCTTTTGAAGCATTAGTAACTTATTAATGTTAGTGCTTGATGTAGTGGCCCAGACCAAATGGCAATAGTTAAGATAAGATTCAAATATTGTGTTGTAGATTATCAACTTTAGATTTGGAGAAAATTCTGAGACATCTGCAAAGGACACCAACAGACTGTGGCACTCTTTTTGCAATATATGTAATCTGTTCTGTTCCTTCTGTATGTGCATCAAAAATGACGCCCAGCGATTTAAAGCTGTAGATAATTTCTACTCTGTTATTAATTTTTAAGGTAAATAAAATGGGCATTGATAAAGTTGCTTTAAAGTTTAAAAGTCAAAAGAGATGTCTTACTATTGACAATTTTAACAAGTCCATTTGATCTTAACCGTGACTGAAGAACAATGTTTCCTCCTTTTAATAGGTTACTTATATATGTACGAATCAGTAAGAAAAAGCTTTTATCATCAGCATACAGAACATATAAAACGCTGCAAAACTACACACGCTGCACCTTCACTTCTTGCCACCGCTGCCTCATGCTTTCTGCTGCACAGTGCTGGGAATGTTTGCCCGTTTCTTCCCCTTAACTATTTCTTGGTACACTTTTACTCTCCTTTACTCTCTGAACGGACCGTGCCGCTTCCTTTCCATGTTTGTAGACAGCTTTTTCCTTTTTTATCCTACGCGCTGCGTGCTTTCCCTCACGGCTCCGAGGCCTTTGTAAAGTAGGCTTCTTCTGAATACTGCTAAGTCTGGTGGTAAAGCCAATTCAAAGGACACTCGGTGTTATTTTTGTCTTGAAATACAAATATATATATATATATATATATATATATATATATATATATATATATATATATATATATATATATCTTTTCCCCGTGATTTTAGGTGGTACGCGGGTGGCGATGTCATATCTTGGGAGTCGTCGCCGCGGCCAGGCCCACTTTACTATAACCGATTTTTACCAAAATTATCTTTACATAAAGGGGGGAAAAAGTACAGCTGTCTATGGAAGATGGACTGGGACTTCAGTTTCACTTTACTATATCCGAGTTTATTACAACGGGGTTCTACTGTAGTTATATGCTGCATCAAGTGGTGAACAAAGCTCAGTGTTTCTAAATGCATCCATGAGTTACCAATTAATACTATCAATATTATCATATACATTCTGTCAGAATCAGTAAAACTGTATGCTGCAGAACATGCATGGTACAGCTAGTGAAGTGCAACTGCAGTTCCATTTTGCCGCCTATAGATAACTTGTTTTTTTTTCATTTGATGTGTGTATGTCTATATACAATCCACATGGTAAGTATAAGTATTTAAATAGCGCTCCAACCTGATGGCTCAGTGATTGGGTGCTCGACTGCTCTATTGAAGAATATGGGATCGATTCACGGCTGTGGAGACTGCTTGGAGGTGCCCATGTGCTATGCGATGTCAGTGCACAAGTGGTAAAAATTTATGAAGCCCTCCACTACAGCATGTCGCATAGCTTGAGCTGCTCTAGGATGTTAAAGCTCATCCCAGACGAAAAAAAAACACTCATTTCCTGCTGGATTATGGAACCGTGTACTGAAATTATCCAACTGGAAAACTGCGATTTCCGGCTGGGAAAAAGCAATTCCAGCTGGAATGACATCTATTTCCTGCTAGATTATGGAACCAGAAATCATGCATGCCCAGCTGGAATTTTGAGATTTCCAGCTGGAAAATTTACACCTCCAGTCAAGCCTCTATCTGGAATATCATTTTTTTTCCAGCTGGAAAATATGGCCGTCCAGCTAGAAATTCATCTGGAAATGTGCTTTTCCAGCTGAAATGGGTACGTTTGAACAAAGTCTACTAGGTGTCTATTTTCATGGGGGATAACCGACCTAGACCTAGTTACTAAGGGCAATTTTAGTACACTCAAATTAATGTGCTTGATATGTGCGCCATCTTAAATGTGTGTCAAATTCAGCTGCCTATGAAAACAGCTTGTAATAAATATATGACGGTAAAATGCAGATGTTTTAAACATTAAATATCTCAGTTTCTCTTAGGCATGCAAATGTTCAACACAGCATGCCTCTCCAGGGCATGTAAGTTTCAAGTTACATATCATTAGCATAATCGCATTCACTATACAGCTAGGACAAAGGCATCTATAGTTTTTCTCCAACTAACCCTCTCCAGTGTAAACTGCTTTATCCCTACAAGCTATCTACGTCACCAGCCCACCTGGCTATCTGGGTCCCCTTGTTACATATATCTTTTCCTGGAATTCATTCCTTTACAACTAACTGTTGGATATCTTGCCTTTGAGCTCCTGCTGGTTCACTAATCCACTAGGCTCTCTTCCTACCTTTGCTGCTGTCTTAAATTCAATTTCAAGCCTTTTTGAAGTTTCTATCTCATCAATGGTCACAAGCAAGGTATCATATAGGTATCATATACTCTTGGAGGCATATCGATTACCAGCTGCTAGCCCTGATTTCAGTGGGAATATACTTGCCAGAGGCACTACACTAGCATTACAATAAAGGTGCGATTCACAATAGCCCACATTATTATTTTAGATACATGAAAAGATTATCACTTAAAGTCAGGGGGGTGTCATTGTGTCTGAGAACCCTCATCAGTTTTTACGAGAGGTCTGAGACCCCCCGCACTTGAATATATCCGGTGTCCAGCACTGCACAAATATGAAGCAGGTGCATCCGTTTGGCAAAGGCCTTTATATTGCCTCATCGTTGTCGTCAGCCAAAGTATCACACTTTTGCGGCAGCTCTGATCGGTCGAGACAGGATGACGTCATGGAGGTCTCCACCAATCGCAGAGCACCACCACAGTATGCGCGAATGCGTGGCTTATATGACCATATGGCAATCAATGACTGTTTACTAATCAATTAATGGCTAACTGCAAATAAATGACTTATTATTTATTTCATTACTAATTACACATTAATGCCTAATTCATTCATAATTACTAATTAATGCCACACACCTGGTAAAATCAACCACACAACAGTAAATGTTGGTTGGTTGGTTGGTTTGTGGGGTTTAACGTCCCAAAGCAACTCAGGCTATGAGAGACGCCGTAGTGGAGGACTCCGGAAATTTCGACCACCTGGGGTTCTTTAACGTGCACTGACATCGCACAGCACACGGGCGCCTTGCTTTTCGTGTAAATGTAGAACAACTGCAAAGATACAAGGAGCGCGATCTTGTCACTGCGCTGCCAAGCAGAATGCACTGAATAAATGCACTTGCAGAATGTGAAAGAGTAGTCACTAGCTTTACTTGTAGCAGCACTCATCACTACATGCGCAACAGTCGCGTAGCAGAATGCAGCACTCAGGTTTTCGCCTTTCATCACTTTAGTCGCCAAAGTGTCCTCGAATTTTATTCTTTTCAGTGAAAATCAGAGAATGCTTATGATTGTCAGAAAATTTTGCAGCAAGTTTTTGTAAGAATTATTACTTAATTTTAGTAAGAATTAGAATTTTCTAAAACCTGTGATGAAGAAAAC